>NW_026852226.1:0-60011 GCF_026571515.1 Ruditapes philippinarum | reverse complement strand
CAACGTATGTCAACATGTATACTCACATATAGTCTACTGACCTTTTTTCACATACAAGTATAAATACCAATATATTGTACATATATTAAACTTTTTTCAGTGTTATGTTGATAGTTATGATAGTTAGAACCTGAAGGCCGGTCGAATTATATACTTGTTTACTGTTACAGTATATATTCGTAATGCAAGCGTGGAAATGAGCAATATGTATGCCTTATCATCTGTGCAAATACATGACCAAAACGAGTAATACGGTTAATAGCGGACCAATATATATTTATAGTAAATAAAATTGAAAGAAATGAATTATCTGATATTCATGCTAAAGACATAAAATGATTAAATGTCATTAAAAATGCCGGGAATATACTTGATTCTCAAGATCATTCGTGGGAATGACAACTTGGCTATCATATGTATAGCTGGGTAAAATATAACATCTAAACAATCAATTCAAAGCAGTCAGGTTAATGCTTCAATTGATTTTTTTAATATGTTTTACTTTAAAATATGTTGGTCTGTTCACTCACAGTGTTGCGAATAACGACCGTACATTACACTTCCACGGCGTAATCATTTCACGTTACAGGATATACACAGTGAAGTTGCATAGGTTAGTCAATATTGCCACAAACAGTGAAATTGGTGAATATACTTGCTAAATATCAGGTTTGGCGCTGATTTTCTTACTTTTCAATGATAAGCACAATTTATTGCATTTGCATGTTGAACATTTAGATCAGATAAAGGTACTGTTGTTGTGTTTCTAAGTAATTGGGGAATTATGTTAAAAGTCTTTTTAAAGATTTCTTTTAATTTTGCTTTCCACCACGGTTACACTTGATTGCCATTTTGCATACAAAAACAACGTTCCAAAAACAATAGTTTTTAGTTCCTAACATTTAATCGAACTAAAGGTGGGACAACACTAATTTGTGATGTTCAACAGACTCTACCCACTACATCCAGAAATATAACATCCCACCCCCTGAAAACAAAATTGAACAACCAATTTTCCAATCAGTGGGTAGATTCTGATGACACATCGCAATTAGGCATACAGAAAATGTACAAGCAGTCGTTCAAAAAGATAGATGAATGGTGCGAATTGAAAAGCCAAAAATATTGCAGAAATGAGAAAATGAATGTCATCTGACTTGTCAGCCATAAACAGACATACACTCACACATAAACGTCCAAGGCTGGTCAAACCAAGGACAGACAAACATACTGGCAGACATCTCAACGACTAACTAATGAGCAAATGTTAGATCCAAAGTAATTATATTTGTCAAGATTATATCATGTAGAAAGATGCAAGACTAGATACTGACTAGTCCAACTGGAAACATAACTAGACTAAGTGAACTATAACAAATCTTCACTGAGAACAATATCAAACTACAATGGCAACTTTAATGCAAAGACGGTTATTGTAACATGGAACATCTTTGTGCAAAAAATATGATAAACAAGATCAACAAGGAAAGGCGGTGTTCAATGAACGCAACCCCCATATGACCCAGCAACAAGAACCAATGGCAAGGAGCCCAGGCGGACATAAAACAAAAACAGGACAGGGCAAAGACAGAGCACGGACAGGCCATAATTGACTTTTAGGAAATTACCATATGACCTTTTACATCTTAAATGCATTAAACATTGGCAAATATAAACATCATATCAAAAGAAAAAACTTGATAGCACTGTGTAAGCTAAGTGATTAATCACCACAAACTTAGTTAACTCTGAGACTGAACATAATTCTATTATACATTGCCTCATGAAATTATGCATGGAAATACATGGTAAGTCTCAAGAAACATGA
The DNA here is from genome assembly GCF_026571515.1 of Ruditapes philippinarum. Lineage (NCBI taxonomy): Eukaryota > Metazoa > Mollusca > Bivalvia > Venerida > Veneridae > Ruditapes > Ruditapes philippinarum. The sequence goes on along the minus strand of NW_026852226.1, from coordinate 58,183 downwards.
AACTTGTATATTTGAACCATTAATACTCAATAATTGCTTAGAATTAGGAAAGTATGCAGTCAACTTCATTTTATCAAACAGATTCAACAAACATTTTGCATCTACCATCAATAACTAAACACAATTCAACAATAAATTGCTTTTACAACAATTATTGCATGAGAATATACTTTGAGTTTCAGTTTCAAGAACTTGTATATCTAGTCCTATTTTGCAACAAATATTTGAATGTAATGCAAAGTCACATATCACAGAACACTGTGAAGTTTGGTAAATTCAAGGGAAACAAATCTTGAGGGCTTAAAGTGCAATGAAGAATTTAAATTGAAAGAAACTCCCAAGAGTTGTCTTTCTTGGTAAACCCATTAGAACAAATTAATCAAAATACTGTAAGATGCAGAATACAAACATCACAATTAAGTACATAACAATGAATCATTACAACAGAACATGTCAGATACAGTTTAGGTGAAAATGTGATGATTCAAACATTATACTGCAATACAAATGATCATTTTCCAACAACAGAAAAAAATAATTTCAAAACCATTTATAAATACAAAATATAACTGCAAATTGTATGTTATCAAAGTAATTAATACTGTAGGTAGGAATATATTTTGAATGATGGTACAAAATCTAAAAGGTAATTGTTGGTACTGAAAGCACTTTGCAAAAAGAGGCATTAAGAGTTTAGTAGCATCAACAATAATATAATTGATGAGAAATATGGCATAATTAATGGCAATGAAAATATGGCATAATCAATGGCAATGGAAATATGACATGATCAATGTCAATGAAAATATGACATATGACATCTTCAATGGCACTTAAAATCATACCGTCTAAAAAGTGAATATCACGGCACATTACCTATACAAATCTGTCAAACAATACATCGTATAATATCATGTTTGTAACTACATAATAATTGAAATTCTTGTCACAACAGTGAAACAAGTTAATAAAATACCAATTTCAACAGTAAAACAATAGCTATGAAATCAACAACTCTGTAGAAATCAAGTCTATGAAATCCACCTTAAACTTAAGTCTGTTACACTGTTTCGCTGTAAGAGCGTCTGTTCCACATAGTTGGCAGGTAGATGAACTGTTAGTCTTACGCTTTGCACTAGGGGTTTTAATACAACATTTAGCATTGTGACCATTTTGATCACAAAGCTGACACTCAATTTGTCCATCAGCTTTATCAAAGCCGTTCCAATTACAAGTATTTTGGAAATGCCCCCTTCCTAGGCACTTATAGCACGATCCCCGTGGAGTCCGTGGACGTGGTTTACTTTGGCCGTTGTTAGAACTGGGTGCAGCAGGTACATGTAGAGCATTGGTGACCAAGTCATTTCTTGCGTAAGCAAAGGAGCTATAGTGTACTGTTCTATAACCGTGTGCCTCACCGATTTTTGCAGAATGCAAAGCATCACGATATGAAGTCGTTCGACTGGCACGAACAAAGAATGCCAATTGATCTGGTAAGCCCTGAATAAACTTGCTTATTATGTCGCGTTCCGGTTTTCCAAAGTGATGACCATTTTCACTGACAAGATAGTGAAATTCCTCAAATGGTTGTTGTGGATCCAGAGTAAGTCACTTTCGGAAATGTAAATTGGGTCACTGGTATTCGAGAATTCCTTTGAAAATTTGATCTTCACCGCTTCCCAAGAATACTTGTCTGTTAAAGTCATGAACCAATGTAGTGCGGGTCCTTTCAAATGGAGATGAAACGCAGCAATTGCCCGTTGTGGCTCAGTTTCAGAGTGTATGTTTGATAAGGTGAGGAAACTTTCAAATTCTGTAATAAACTTTGAAGCATTCTCATGCATGTATTCAGAGAATTTCTGAACTATTTTGTCGAAAAACTGAACACTGTCATTTGGCACGAGATAGGTTGTACCTGTGGCTGGTGCAGCTGTTGTTGGAACAACACCAGGCGTGGCTGGAGAACAGATAGTGTGTGAATGATGTCTACCGGCGACTGGGGTGAATGGAGCTATTCCGAACGGGTCACTTAGCAAATTCCTTCTGTCCCCAGGTGCTAACATATTTGGGTCCGTGGAGAGGTTCATTACAGAGTTCAATATGAATTCACAGTTCCACAAATTGTCTAAAATCACGGCTCAACAAAAAATCATGTCAAGCATCAAGCCGACCCATCGCACGTGGTTCCGATGATTTGGCATTTTAGCGCAGGAAATGTACCTCAAATTCATAAAAATTAGATTTTCAAAGTTATTAAATATGTCCATTTAGATTATCCATCATGTTGTGTTTCTATGTAATTGGGGAATTATATTAAAAGTCTTTTTAAAGTATTATTTTTATTTTGTTTTCCACCACTTGATTGCCAACTTGCATACAAAAACAACGTTCCAAAAGTAATAGTTTTTAGTTCGAACTAAAGGTGTGACAACACTAATTTGTGATGTTCAACAGACTCTGCCCATTACATCCATGAATATAACACTGTTCTGTTATTTCAAAGCGTTAGATATTTTTACATTTTAAATGAGTATCTTATATAACCGAATAGTAATTTGATTAAATTTAAAATAAAAGAAAACAAAGAAATACATGTAAGTCAGGGAAAAACAAAGCAAGAATGTAAGTGTTTGTATTGCTGTAAAAGTTAAAAGACAAGATTACAAAAAAAAAACAAAAACAAAAAAAAACATCGATTTTATTTTAGTTCACTGCAACAATTAATAAATCATTATCTTATATTCATAATACATGAAGCATAACGATATACTGAACATTGAAATGGATGGAAAAATGTCAGTTTTACATGTGTATTAATAGTAATGAAATATTCTTTTTATTAGTGTCTTAATTTAGTAAATTAAGAAGTTGAAGGCAGTTGAAAACAAAATAATGTATTTTTTAATAAAAGATGTACGAAATTAAATGTACATTGCATTACTTTTTAATGGATGCTTCGAATCGTGAGAATTGATTTAGTAATTAATCTCTTTACGGTGTATATAATTTTGTGCCTACATTTGCTAGTGACTGACAGTAAAACTCAGAATAAATGAGGTGAAAGGTAGGTAAACAGACAGTGGTACTGTCTCTATAAGGACAAAATACGCAGTGCAACACTCAGATTTGTGTTACTGTAGTTTAATATTACATTTTGAAATCATATGATTTGTTTGTAACACACATGTGTCGTGTAACCTATCTAATGGTGACCGCTACCATAATAATAATTATAAGTTATCACCGACAGTTAAGTAACTATTCACTACATTCCACAAAAAGTTACCAATATCACATGCAGTATATAAATGGACAAAATTGTCCATTTGGCTATTAACAACATTGTCATTTAACAAAGGTATTCAAACGTCCTTTTTAAGGTGTTCATCAGCATCATAACGTCTGTTCTGCAAAAACCATTAATGTTATTTAAAAAGTCTTAAAATTATAAACTAGCCAACATGTTAAATCAAAAGCCTTGTTGAATCACCCTTAGGATATGTTGCCTGCTTTTTAAATTTGTCTTTTGACGTCTTGTCTGTGATACGCAGGCTTCATAACCTCTGATCCCCTTTCAAAATTCCATTTTATTTAGTTCCGCCCATTGTTTTCTCGTTTAGGGCACACGCTTTTTATTACTTGGGGACCATACGCCGCTTTTCATGGAATGGCACGGAAGTGTCACATTGAAGGTTCCATGATAACCGCCGTATGAACACATCTGCGGATGTTTCTAAATTCAAAATTTTGCTATTTCATGTTTAAATGTTGAATTCTGCTTAAGCCGGTGCTAGGGGGCGTGGACGGTAACTTGCACTTTCCAGTACCGTCCATGTACAGGCTCAATCAAACCGAGCCTGCAACATTTTCAATTTTGCCGTGTTGGGCTTTCTTTAGGAATTCTGTATTTATCTATTTTATTTGAATTATTTATAGTATAATATATTATTTCAGACCCATGCGGGCACTTAAGTATCATGTACTTTGCTTGTTTGTTGAATCACCTCTGAGAAGTCAATAACAGAAAATCTTGATAACTTGCGGAATATTATTTTGATAACTGACACGGACTTCCAGGAAAACATGACAAATACATATAAATTGTCTTCAAAATAGAACTTAACCTTTCAAATTAGATAAATAAGACAAAAACTGAACATTTTCTCATACATGTCATATTTATTGCCTAGCGTTGAAAAAAACTATAACACGTTTGATTGTAGATTCCAAGAAATAATCATATATGAAAAATATTGTTAAAATTCAAGGTCTAAAGATCAAACTGGACCTGGGTAAGCTTCACGTCGCCGTTAATGCGAAGAGTGTCGAACTGGCTCATTCCATGTATTCGATGGTTGAACACTACTTAATGCTGATAGTTAACCTTATACTGAAACCAATCATTAAAGCAAGTCAGAAAAACAAATAATCAAACATCATCAATGACATTTATACGTTGTTACAAATTACATAAATTTCAATATTGAAGGAAACTTGTTTTGATCTTTACAAAAAATCGATACGTTATAACTTTTTGTAAAGTAAAATCTTTATTTTTGTCATAAAAACATATAAACATTTAGTTTATGAAAAAAGACAAACATTTTAAATGTTAGGGCCTTATGACCAAAAGAGTATTTTTTCATAAAACATGTCTTATTTAGAAACTGGCACAATTATGGTAAACAACTTTTGACTAGAAGATTTGGACACGTTGGACTAACTGTTAACATCATTTCAGCACCGTTCATAATGTGTTTGTCACTGGTCCTTAACACAGTTCAAATTGTTGTTAATGAAGAAATGTAATGGTTTCACGTTAATGTTTATATTCTGCTTAAATTTTGTTTAAAAAATACCTTGTACCAATTCGGCTCAACTAATATCTCTAGCTCAAATCTTTGATTTGGCATGAAAGGGAAATCGGGCGAGTGTCTCTCTTCTTTACCCCAACCCCCTTGTTTGTGATTCGTTACGATAACATTTTTGTCCTTGCCGTAATTAAACCTGACATCAAAGCACATTCCGATAATGTTTGGCTCATTCTCGTTGCTCTTTTGAAGGTACACCGTAAATCTGTAATGAGAAATCTCATGATACGCACTCGTTTCCCATTATGTGTGTTAAGAACACAAAAGGTTTAACAAGAACCAAACTATTGATATGATCGTCGTAAAATGCAGTTAATCATGTGGGCATTTAAAGTGTGTTGTGGTTTTTACTTAACTTAACTAACTGATTGCTGAAATTATTATAAACAAAAATAACAATGTATAACGACGGAAGTTACATAGTCGTAACCGAGTGACATCGCGTTACAAAATACACTAAATATGTATTTGCCTACATATTCGGGGCGCGAAAGGTAATTATGTTCACACACATATCAGTTTTTTCTGGTCATTAAAAGAAAAAAATGAAGCAAAGCATTAAAGGGCGTCGAAGCAAGAAATGCAGCAAATGACGATAAACTAGTAGATATCTTATGACTAGATATACTTATAAAGTTTGCAATGGTCAATTGGATTTAACCAGACCTGTGTACCATAGATAAATGGCTGAATGGGAGGACAAAATACATTTAATTGCTCATCATGAACTTTGGTAGGTTTGCTAGAGATTAGAACATGAAATGTATTTTCTTTGGAACATACAAAACAGTAGTCAGAATGAACAAAATCTATTTTTTATTATCATAATTGTAACAAATATACAAATATTATCAAAAGGGACTAATATAGTAATATTACATGCATCAAATGTCAAATTAAAAAAAAAGGTTTCTATTAATACCTGGGATTTAAGATACAGTAGATTATATTTCAAGTCCCAGATAAATACTGAAAGTATAACACACACTGGAATGAAAAAAATTGGGATGAATTTAAAAAAAAACAAATTCAGGAATTTTTGTGTTATACACATTATATGGTGAAACATTATTTTTCTATAAAATGGAAGACTGTTCGTGGGAGTCAAAGATACAAAAGCTACTTGACATTGGTGATAAATAATGAGCTATTGTTAATTAATTTAATTGGAGATCAGTCTTCTATTTTGTTGAATTTCTTCAAAACTCCCTGTGTTTACATTCCTTTACACCAATAACACATCATGTTCAAACTGCAGACGAAGGGTTTTTGTTGTTAAACTATCAGAGTATTCGGCAAATCAACAAGTTGCCTTCAATCAAAATAGAATAAAAAATTCGAGAAATCAATGTAATGTAACAAGAAAAACCAGGGACATCTTTTTCATACTTAACATTTTTAATGTTTCAAACGTGATCCAGGAATTTCCAAGTGTTTTCTTTAGTGTTGGTTTCGTTTGAACGAACGTTCCAACATATCATTGAACCCGGGGCGCGTTTTGCCTTCCGCTTTGTCATCGGGTTCTTTCCTCAATGTGGAAAGTAAACCCTCAATTACATCTGTGTTATGCTTACAGTGTTATATTTCCATAGTTGGGAAAATGTCACTTCTACCAACAGCTTTTACCTTGATCAAGTAAAATTTTCCAAAGAGCAACTGGAAAATTGGCCATTTAAATTTAAGAGTAAAATGATTGTCTTCGGATATGAATGCCGTAGAATGTCACTTGGGTTGTTAGGTTCACTGAGCCATAGAAATCAAGTTGCACCAAAAGAGCCAATTCGGTTGCTATTGCGTTTGTATTCATTCGGAAACGGATTAGGTTTTCAGCTAAATCATTCAAAATAAGTTGTGTAGACATCAAGTTGTTGTTCGAACTAGGCTGGTCACATGGCTACAATCACGTTTCAGACAGGAGTTTTGATTGAGTCCTAAAATACTGGTAGTTTAGAGGATCTGAAAACAAGTATCCGATCATAGATTGTACTGCCTTCAGTTAACTACCCCCAGCTTCCTTGCTCTGTATGATATTCAAAAAAACAAGTCGGCTCCAATCCAAAGTGGTACATCAAAATCATCGTCAAAGTCAGAAGCAGGATGTTGAAGTTAAACAAACGAACGAACGAACGAATGAATGATTAATTGACGAATAAGGTGTGCAAAAGGCGTCGCATTCCTTGTCTTAATTTATAGTATAGACGGGTATATTTGCCGTTATATTTTAACTATTTGCTTATAGAATGTCAATTTCCGGTGATGAAACTTACCCAAATAATAACAATAATTGATATCTATATTTTTTTTTTTTGGGGGGGGGGGGGGGGGGGGGATTTGCCCGAAGAATTCAGAGCCAAATGTTATAAAATTACAGTCATTTACCTGCTAGGATTTTGATGTGGCACTCCTTTGATGATTATCGTTCGGTTTTCGACGATTCTCATGGGCTGAACGAATGGTGTTGGCTGAAAAATAAAAGGAAATGACGTTTATTTACAAAAATAGTGCATATTTAAAGAAACATAATGTTCTAAGTTTAAAGAAAACTATGCTGCTGTGTAATATGAAGCATTAGTGGTCCATTTTTTCAAATACGGCGGTACAATCTGCAATAACTTGCCATAAAACTGTTTTCTGTTAAATATAATAATCGCCCGTTATAATAAACTCAAAACATAATTTCAACCACATGCACTAAGTAGGTCAGTGATTGTTAAGTCAGCATTAATTACATGAAATCTGTGACCCTGGCATATTTAATTTCATCGATGCTGGCTAAACCATACGTAAATTAATATAAACAGAAAAAGTTGATGCAAATCAGGTTTAAGATGATAAGAGAACGGCATATAACGAATTGCCAATATTACTGATTACTTACTGGGTAATCGATTGTGTCACGATCTGGTGGTGGTGGTTTAGCGTCCTGAAATTAAAATAACGGTTAAATTATCCGTTTGGCTTGCTAATCAAACTTACAGTTTTGACCTTCTCTCTCTCTCTCTCTCTCTCTCCCTCTCTCTCTCTCCCCCCCTCTCTCTCTCTCTCTCTCTCTCTCTCTGTCTGTCTGTCTGACTCTGTCTGTCTGTCTGTCTGTCTGTCTCCCTCTCTCTCTCTCTGTCTGTCTGTCTGTCTGACTCTCTCTCTGTCCTCTCTCTGTCTCTCTGTCTCTCTCTCTATCTGTCTCTAATTTGGCCTTTTGTCGATAATAATCGGATGCCGAAGTAATGTATGGATAAAACGGTATATGTGTTTTTAAAAATGACCAGCATATCACAAGCCTCAATGGCTCAGTGACAAGGTTCTAGAATTTCTAGAAGTTTCATAGTTTAAATCAAAGGTCTTTTAAATGTTTTCTTGTTTGAATTTTATTATATTTTGCAAAGCTTTACTATAAAGGGTTATGCATGCAAATCGCTTCTAAAAGTCATACATATTTAAATTAAAGAAATGAAAACATATGTATTTATCAAAATTATAAAATTAAAAAAAATGCTGGAAATGAAACACATGATTTATCAACTAATGTTTCAAATACATGTAATTAAAAGAAATGAAAAAAAAAGGATTGTCCAAAATTCAAACTTTTAATTATGCGGTCTCTAACTACAAGGCCATCGAGCAGTATTTGGTAATTCATGTGTCGAGATATATACTTTCTTTAAAATCCTAAGCGTAATGCATAATAAATAAAGGTAACTAACAAAAACCTCCGAGAATTAATGAGTGTAAGGTCAATATTGCCAAACAATAACAATCATTGGCTTTATGCAGCATACATTTACCAGAAAGAGCAGAATCCTTGCAAATCTTTTGTAATATTCTGCTTGTAAAAAAGACTCTGTTCTGTACCGATTTTTCTAATTATTTTATAACAAACCTAACTTCAGCAGTTGTTTTTACCATGTCAAACAAGGGACAGGACGTGAAGTTGTTGCTCAATTGGGTCATACGAGGAAAATGGTTGCAAACTTGACAATTGGCTACCGAGTCATTAGATATCTATTTACAACACCGACACAAAATTTAAACGTAAGTTGGTTTGTATGTAATTTTGAAAATTTCAAATATGCCCATTCTTTAAGGCAGTACACTGTTCATGATGACAGTTTTATTAATGACACATTTTCAACTGAAGTATACTTTCATTTCGTTTGGAATTATCTTATTCTTCGTCCTGAATCTTCTGTTAAGCACGGTAACTTCGCATTATATTCCATAGAGCTTTTTTACATGAAATTAAATGCAACTATTTTCCTCGCTTGAAGCAAGTGTGAAACCACTTCACGTCCTTCCCGTTGTTTAAGGCTTCTTTATATATAATACCAACAGCTTCATATTAGCATACATGATTCTAGCATTAATGCCCGCTCTGTTAAGTCAATGTGATGGTTTGGTGCTTATGTTTTGGTAAAAAAATGGGCGGGTTTATGCCCAAAATGCCATACCAGGATGTTGTTTCAGGATGATTTTCCTTCTCTTATTGCTGGACGGAACTTTTCAGGAGTTTTAAAATACTTTAAGTCAATGTTCCCGCTATCCCACGGGGATGGTGCCCGTGGATATAATTGACAAGTACATACTTCCAAGGTTAAATATCATGTTTATCATGTCATCAAAAGGATCAAATAAATCAGGTAGCTCTTAGAATTTGTACAAAGATCAAAGTGCTGAAGGCACTGCAGTTAGGACGTACTCGAAGGATCAAAATTAATTTTTTTTTACTATTTTGGGGTCAGATAATTCAATGAGTGAGGGGTGTTGCCGGTTGATAAATATAAAGTGAAAAATTCAGTAAATTCACAGTAGTTGATACAATTATTCTATGACATACATTTTCAAATATAATATTTAGGTTACATGTACATGTAGGTCCATCACAAACTGTTATCGGCCCTTTTTGACAAGAGCAACAAGTGAAATAAGAGCTGCCAGAGGAAACTGCTAGCTGGACTATTTTTAACACATGTCATAATTAAGGGAGACAAAACTATGAAAAAATAATCAATTATAACATGTAAAATATCAATATATTTCTGTATCAGTATCAAAAAAACACTCGATGGTCAATATTTTTGCATCACATTATATATATATGTGACCATGTCATTAAAACTGATGATGGCTATTTACACTACACTTCTCATCCTAATCTCTTTCCTTTTGTGAATATTCAATCAAATTCCTTCAATATTTTAATCCTCTCTCTTTTTCTTCAATATTTTAATCCTCTCTCCGAACAAGTATCATGAAATAACAAATATCATGAAAAATATAAACGGAGATAATTAAAAAAACTAAGAAATGTAGAATTTCGGTTATTTGACACAGCTCTTCTGCTCACTAGTCTCTACTTTGTTTAGTTTGAGTGAGATATCATTGAAAAGATATACTCTAGGCAACCAATATTATAAATTTTGATGTATTATAAGAGATGATAATTGTAAAATTATGCTAGGAAAAAGATGGTTTTTGAAACTACACCTCCTTTCACTTGAGTGTTTTCGCTGTGTAAACTTTGAATCAAATTCCACCATCACTTTTCAAGTATTACTCTCGACAAGCATTATTAAGCACATGTATTATAAAGGTAGATAATTTAAGAACTACATAATGTAGTTATGGTTCTTTGACACTGGCACATTCGAGTCTGTACAATGATAGTTTGGAAGGAAAATTCCAAATAGGCATTTTTAACTTAAGGGAGATAATCAAAACATTAAGAAAGGTAGAGTTATGTTTCTTGAACACATTTCACTTCCTCTCAAAAGTCTCTATCATTTTATGAAGTTTACATAAAATCCCTTCAATACGTATCTAGTTATATTCATATTCCGAACAAGTGTGTGAAGAACGGACATCTTCCTAAGTTCACAATGTGTTTTTTTTCTTTAATCATTTAAAATCGCAAAACAACCATAAGAAACATATTTTCCTCCCATGAGCAACATTTTCCCCCACAAGTACAAGTCTGTACGGAATGAACAGATATTTATCCATAATATTACTTGAGTCCATACAGACAGATTGTTAAGACATCAACTGTATTCTCTCCCTTTTGGGAGCATAAATAATAATAACATGCTTAATCTCCATAAATCAGATACCAGTATGAAATAATATCAAAATTCAGATTTTATTTACATAGAGAAAGGGATCAAACAGAAGGGGACTAATAACAACAATTCATTCTCATAGTTTCAATTCTCAGGTTTATTACTTTTCATTAAACCAGGCAAGCTAAGATACATGTTATAACTTATGAAGTATGCTAGCTCTGAATGTATTTACACAACATTGCTAAACATTACACAATATTTTAATAAATTGGAATATGCAGTCATATGTGACACAAGTCCCCGGAGTTTCAATTCATGGAAGCTTTTAGGTAAATAAGTCAAAATATCACCATTGATTTATTTTATCACTGCTGAGTAAGTGTGATGGTTTTGTTTGAAGCCAAAACAGCAATATTTAACATTTTCCTTTAACACAATGTTCTTGACTGGCCCTATACTATTGACAGGGGATTCAACTGAAGTGCTAACTGAGACTATCCCTCTAAAATAGTCCAACTAGTCCCAAGTGTTCATGGTTGAACAGTTATTTAGCCTATACAGTTATGATCACTACATCTGGAAACTGGAGATTCCCACAAATTGTGATGCTAATCTTCATTTGCTTGACAGTGACGCATGACCAAAAATGCATTAACAATTATATAAAATTCAATAATTTGCAAAAAAATACTTATCTTATTTGTCTCTTCTTAGATTTATAATGCAGAGCAATATGAATGTTTGAAAGATTATCCCATCAAACTTTAAAAACAGCCTGTCAATTAAGCAGATCCTAGCAATTGAGGCACAAAAATGGTCAATCAAAGGGTAGGGAGACATTTTTATACATATTTAAATCATTTGGTGCAGGAACAAAAGCAACAAAACTATATTGTAAATTTTGCAGTTCCTTGAAATGTCCTGTAGGATTGATTTGTACCACCTTAAAACACCATACTATGATATTTCATGTAAGTGATCGTTTTCAGCAAAGGAAAAAAGACTGTCATAGGCAGTAACTTAATGCCATTGACAGAAATATTTGAAGTATGTTCTTAACTAACACTATAATAAACTGTGAGCATGCACTGACACTCTTTTATTTTAGGCTGTACTATAAATGAACAAGTCTTAAACTATTTCAGTATGTAGATTTGAAATGCAAACTAAACAATTTCAGTTTCAAGCCTTTTCCTACACATTTTGGGGATACTTACCTAGCACAGTTTGGGAAATTTTGCATCTTGATTGGGAAAAATATTCGGTACCAGCAGAGTATTTTGAATTGTACAAATTTGTTAATCAAACAAATTTGTATATCGGTCAAACCATATTGAATTGGAATGGAATGAAGCAAAATTGTCAGCTTTGGAATTTCGACTCGATTATGATTTTTTTCTAAAGCTTGGACAAAATAAGCATATTTGCCACTGAGAATGGGTCTGGTTCGGCCTGTGGTGACACTGGTAAAAAGGCATATGTTTTCATGAATAACTTTTGGAGAACAGTTTGATTTGTAAAATATACATCAAATATTATACAAGAACCTGTTTGTGATATTCTTCTTGTCTTTCTTTAATCTAATACTTTTTCTAGCTACACTGTTCCAGAATATTGGAGTGATCTTTTATTTCCCTGAAACTATCAAAGAGATATCATCTTCAAAATTATCTAATATTACTCTAAGTGCGTGTATATACAATGTATTTATATGTGTACACATGTGTATTTATATATGTGTCGCATGGTTGTGTGTCTGCCTTGTAATCAAGAGGTCTGGGATTCAAATCCTTTTCAGTGGCTGAAGATTTTTCAGGTTAACAATGTTCATGGTGGCAGTGATTTTTCTTCAATTTTCAAACAACCTGTGGCTTTCTGAAGGGGAAAATCAGAAAAAGGGAAAATCAAATTCCAACTACTGGGAATGGAATTTACCCATACTTTTAAAAAAAAAATTTTAATCTATTTACTATGCATGGTACTAGCAGATGCTATCTATAGGGACAGCTTTCTGCCTTCTAACTGATATAAGTCAGCTGATGTTTAGTCATCATTCTGGTGAAGAATGTGCACATGGGTTTTAGGGGAAAATATAAGCACTTTTAGAGGAAAATATACCTTATTATATCTATCTTTGGCTAGGGGTAGCAGCCTTTATTCGGCTGTAAAATATAGGGGAAAATCACAGGGTTGTGAGGGTAAAATAAAAAATGACAATGATGTTCATTTGTCATTTGTGGGTATGAAGAATCAACTAGCAATCAATAAGAGTTTAGTCAGAAATAATATGACAGTACTTGTCATCTAATGTCTCATTTATACAAGACTTGCAGTATTTGCAGAGACAAAAAATAAACCGTGTATATTCCGGTTTTCCCTGTAAAAACAGACATCCGTGTAATATCGGTCGGTTTTGCAGTCCAAAAATTGAGACAGGGTCGAAATGTCTTGGGGACGAAATGGCTCGAGATCTTTCAAATTACTTCGAAATTGTTAGCGAAAGTTTTAGTCCTCAGAAACAAATTGACATCAATAAATAAACTTTTTATTATTATTCATCAAATGCATAACATATTTTGCTTTAAAACTTACCTTATGGGCTAAACATATGATTGTCAATTAGGTAATAAAGTAAACCGGAAGTTGTCGGATTCATCTAATTATAGGCTATTTAAGAGACATAGATTATCTACATCTCTGGCTATTTCTATTCAATATTCACTTTGCAATTATAAACTACAAAATGTATTCGATAAAAATTGTCATTTTCAAATATTTCTGGAATATTATACAAAAAATGCGATGATAAGGTACGGCTAACGAAGCCGTCAATCGCTTATCTCCATTCATAGATAATTACTATCATCATTCATAGAATTACTTTCAAATAATATCCGCTACATTTCTAATACCGTAATTGAAGCTATATTGCACATGATTTTCAAATAATAAATTTCTTATCTTCTCTTCCATTCGCAATAAATCAAAGTTTTCAGAAATTCAGAGCACTATTTTTCACTCGCGTCGGTTATGCGTCGGTCATGGTCGTATGATCACTATGAATTCAACTTCCTTGAAATATGTAGGAATACAATATAGCATATAAAGTGGTGATGAAACGTCACTGCAGTGGGCGTTACCCTGTATGGTTGGAAATTTCGGGTTTGTAAGTACACTAGTTGGGACTACGTCCCAACTAAAAATCAATAATGATGATACATTATAAGTAAATGAAATTCTTACCGTATTGATAAACAGATTGTATGTAGCCATGTTTTGTTGTATTTTGATTAAGCTGTAGAATCGGCAACTTATCCAAAACATGTGAAGGGTATTGAGACAAATCAGGGCCATAACGATATTATTATGATGGACTTTAACGACACTTTTTTGTTGTCCATAAAACTATAACAAATAATCTTAGAAAAATCTTTATATTTTGGAAAAGGCAGATCGGAGGATATTAAAGCGAAAATAGTTCGCCTTTTTACTTTTAGACTATCAAATGAATTGCCAGGTAAACTGTCATATTATCTTAAACTACTCTTGGCCATTTATGTGTTTTTCAGTATATTATCTTTGACTTATTAGATGATTTTTTTCAATACATTACCATATATTAATCTTTGAGTATTTAGATGCCTTTTACAATATATTTTCTTATACTAACCTTTGCCTATTCATGTGTTTTTTTGTTTTGTTTTGTTTTTAATAAATTATCTCATATTAATCAATTGCTTTTGGTGTTGTGCTTTACAATACATTTTGTAATACTTTTTAATACATTTTTTGTAATACTGACCGTTGGCTTTTAGGTTTTTTTTTTACAATATATAATCTAATTTTTTATCTATGGATATTAAGGTGCAAATTCGAAACTTCATATAAATATTTTAGTCTTTTTTCTTTTCGAAACATTCTAAACAAAATCATTTGAAAAAAACTTACTTAAATTGAATACTAGTTAAAAACATTATTTTACTTTGTAATAGAAATTGTTTGGAGTAATCTCCCAATATTATGAAACAATCTTCAAACAGAAGTTTTCTTATTCTACTACTCTAGATAATAATGTTCTAACAAATTTATTCATTTTAATTATTTATCTGAATTATTCTAACCAAATATGTGCATATTTTTTTATTGCAAGTAGATTATGTGTGGAAAGGAATTTACATAAGTCACATTTGACTTGTTTTCCAATCCACGAAATATATCAGTGTGATTGTATATGCTTACTGTATATATATTTATGTTGTAAAATAGAAATAAAATATTGTTTAAACTAAGGTGCATTTTACAACACATTATTTAATACTACTTTTTGGCAACCTAGGTGTTTTACAAAACATTTTCTGTAACTGACTGATCCGTATCAACTTTAGTCTTTATTGAACAAGGGATGTGTCCATAACAGCACTCCATACATTAATTTATTTATCTTCCGCTTATATATCATTCAGCCCTCTGCATAAATTTTTAAAATGTTTAATTTTTCTTATCTCATGCTATTAAATTAAAATTGTTATCTTGTTTTACAAAATTTAGGTCAACATGAGCGTGTTTAAAGAATTATCAAATTATACATTACTGTTTATACATTCTTTTACACCACCCATCATTGCTTTGTGAAATTTGGACAACCTCGTTATTTTCAGCTTCTTTTACATATGTACTAGTAGCCAGTAAAAATATCAAGTTACAGTAACACTAGAAGAAGAGAACCTCGTTTGTCACTCCATGCTCAATTGATCTGTAAATGTGTTCAGCCCCCGAAGAGAGCAATGGTCATAAGGTAGAAGGATAACTTCCTCACACAAAAGAAGGGATCAAAAGATATGTTCTTAAACACTTAATAGCAGGGAACGGTGTGCTACTTCGTCTTCAGTAACATGCAATAATTATCCTGTTTCACGCGATAGTTATCGCGTGCAGAAGTTACCAGGGGCACATGTGCAAAGTGTAGTGAAATTTCACGTCTTAATTTACGTTTGTATAGTGTGCATTTTATACGCGATAATTATCGCATGGGAGACGAGCGAAATTTCATATTTAGTCTAGCGAAATAGAAGGAAAATATTGATATACTGGGTCGCTTCCTCCTTTTTAGCTCACCTGAGCTTGCTCAGGGTGAGCTTTTAGGATCGGTGAATGTCCGTCGTCCGTCGTCCGTCCGGCCGTCCACAATTGCTTGTGAACACTCTAGCGGTCGCATTTTTGCCTCAATCACCATCAAACTTGGTCAGGATGCTTATCTAGTTGAAAGCTCGGATGAGTTCGAACATGGGTCATCTCGGATGAAAAACTAGGTCACAAGAGCTAAAAATAGAAAAACCTTGTGAACACTCTAGAGGTCACATTTTTGACCCAATCATCATCAAACTTGGTCAGGATGTTTGTCTAGGTGATAGCTCGGATGAGGTCGAACATGGGTCATCTCGGATGAAAAACTAGGTCACAGGAGCTAAAAATAGAAAAACCTTGTGAACACTCTAGTGGTCACATTTTTGACCCAATCATCATCAAACTTTGTCAGGATGCTTGTTTAGATAATTGCGCAGATGAGTTCGAATATGGGTCATCTCTGATGAAAAACTAGGTCACAGAAGCTATAAATAGAAAAACCTTGTGAACACTCTAGTGGTCACATTTTTTAGCCAATTATCATCAAACTTAGTGTGGATGCTTGTCTAGTCAATTGCTCAGATGAGTTTGAATATGGGTCATCTCTGATGAAAAACTAGGTCACAGGAGCTAAAAATAGAAAAACCTTTTGAACACTCTAGTGGTCACATTTTTTACCTAATCATGATCAAACTTTGTCAGGATGCTTGTTTAGATAATTGCTTTGATGAGTTTGCACATGGTTTATCTCCGATGAAAAACTAGGTCACAGGAGCTATAAATAGAAAAACCTTGTGAACACTCTAGTGGTCACATTTTTGACCCAATTATTAAGAAACCTTGTCAGGATGCTTGTTTAGTCAATTGTTTGGATGAGTTCGAACATGGGTCATCTCGGGTTGAAAACTAGGTCACAGGTGCTGGGTGCTTGGAAACAGATGGAGGTCAAAGCCCACCTCTTTCAGCCCTCTGGGTCATCTGTGCATTGTACTTTGCTTAGAAATTTTTGACCCAATCATCATCAAACTTGGTCAGGATGTTTGTCTAGGTGATAGCTCGGATGAGGTCGAACATGGGTCATCTCGGATGAAAAACTAGGTCACAGAAGCTATAAATAGAAAAACCTTGTGAACACTCTAGTGGTCACATTTTTTAGCCAATTATCATCAAACTTAGTGTGGATGCTTGTCTAGTCAATTGCTCAGATGAGTTTGAATATGGGTCATCTCTGATGAAAAACTAGGTCACAGGAGCTAAAAATAGAAAAACCTTTTGAACACTCTAGTGGTCACATTTTTTACCTAATCATGATCAAACTTTGTCAGGATGCTTGTTTAGATAATTGCTTTGATGAGTTTGCACATGGTTTATCTCCGATGAAAAACTAGGTCACAGGAGCTATAAATAGAAAAACCTTGTGAACACTCTAGTGGTCACATTTTTGACCCAATTATTAAGAAACCTTGTCAGGATGCTTGTTTAGTCAATTGTTTGGATGAGTTCGAACATGGGTCATCTCGGGTTGAAAACTAGGTCACAGGTGCTGGGTGCTTGGAAACAGATGGAGGTCAAAGCCCACCTCTTTCAGCCCTCTGGGTCATCTGTGCATTGTACTTTGCTTAGAAATTTACATGATGATTTACATTGTCATTTTCATGATGAATTTCTTGATGCTTTGCTTGAACGCTTGCTAAATGATTTGCTAGTTGATTTATTGCTTGATTTATTGAATGTCTCTGGATAAGCAAAATTGCATATTTTATGGAAAGTGATAATGGAAGATGTTTCAGTCCCAAGTTTGACAACACTGAGATAATTATATTTGGTATGTGTTCAACCTTCTATCTGGTATGTATATCTGGTATGTATACAACCTTCTAATGAATATATGTGAACAACAGTTTCACTTATACATGAACTGTTTTTTTATGTTGAACCTTTACATAGCAACAAGACAATGGCCTCTTGGTCAATAGGGCAAATCTAAAAGCACAGAAGTGTAACAGAAAATATACACCAGTCAGTACAAATAGATAATAAAAATTGAATTCAAAACTACGGAAGTTCAGTAATGGTAAAAATTAACATAAAATACAATTCTATTCAGTGAAATCAAACAGAGACATAGAAGTTCAACAGGAAGGTAGAAATGGCCATCCTGTGATTTTAGCTCACTTGAGCCTTAGGCTCATTGTGAGCTAAAAGCGTTAAGGAATGTCTGTCATAGGTCGTTGATCGACACTCATTTGAGCCAAAGGGTCATTATGAATTATTAGCATCAATCAATGTCCCACACTCATTTGAGCCAAAGGGTCATTATGAGTTATTAGCATCAATCAATGTCCGCCATTAGTCGTTGGCTTACACTCATTGAGCCAAATCAAATGAGTTGTTGATACACATTTGGATTATAAACATTTGGTGGTCACATTTTAGTTTCAATTGTCACAAAGATTGTCTGGAGGAATTCCTTTTAATTATTTGAAAAAAAAATCAAATAAAGGTCATGTGAACTGAAGCAAACTAGGTCAAAGAGGCAAAACATAGAAGAAAAAACTATGTTTACACTCTAGAAGTTACTTTTTGTGTCGCCTCTACGGAGTAGTGGCGACATATAGGGATCACTTCTCCGCCGTCTGTCTGTTCGTCTGTATGTCCGTCTGTCCATCACAAAACTTGTCCGGACTACTCCTCATAAAGTACTGGTGCAATTTCATCCAAACTTTTTAGTACCAATTCTAGTTGTGCATATTGCAAGGGTTTTCCGGTTGAATGATTTTTGGCCGAGTTATGGCCCTTTGATAAAAAAGGTGTTTTTTCTGTGTGTTGCCAGATACGCAAAAGCTTGTCCGGACTACTCCTCATTAACTAATGGTGCAATTTCATCCAAACTTTACAGGAATGATCATTACCAAGTCTAGTTGTGCATATTGTCAGCATTTTCCGGTTCAATGATTTTTGTCAGAGTTATGGCCCTTTAATAATTTTTATTTTTAAAGTTTGTCCAGACTACTTCTCTTATACCACTAAAGCAATTTCAATGAAACTTTACAGGATTGATCTGTAGCTCAAGTCCTTACGCATAATGCACGGGTTTTCCGGTTGAATGATTTTTGGCCGAGTTATGGCCCTTTGATAAAAAGGTGTTTTTTCTGTGTGTTGCCAGATACGCAAAAGCTTGTCCGGACTACTCCTCATAAACTACTGGTGCAATTTTATCCAAACTTTACAGGAATGATCATTACCAAGTCTAGTTGTGCATTGTCTGTCTGTCTGTCCGTCTGTCACAAACTTTGTCCCAACATGAAATTGGCCATCATGAGGCGACACATGTGATTACTGATCGCTCTTGTTTTAGTTCAGATATCACAACTTTTTTAGTTCAGATATCACAGATTATTTTACAGATGTTATTTTGGTAATACTTTTGTTCCAATATAGTTTATTTAGGTCACTGAGAAAAAAATGGATAAATATGTTTTCACTTTTGTGGCCATGTGAAATCAGATTCTTTAGAAGTTTGCCAGAAATGTGCATTAATTAGTTGAATTTTTATTATAGTGAACATATCAGACAGAGATTGATTACATGAGTTAGTGAATCCAAAATACGCATTTATTTATCTATATGGTAGTGAATCTGTCAGACAGTGACTTATTATAAATTAGTGCAAGAAAAAGTGACTCTGAAATGTGTATAAACATATTGTGATTTTGGATTAATCAAGGAGCCAGTGAATACTTTGTATGCAGACAGTGACTAATTATAAATAAGTGCAAGAAAAAGTGACTCTGAAATGTGTATAAACATATTGTGATTTTGGGTTAATCAAGGAGCCAGTGAATACTTTGTATGCAGACAGTGACTGATTATAAATAAGTGCAAGAAAAGTGACTCTGAAATGTATGCACACAAACAGATGGTGATTTATTACTAGAGCTGGAAAAAATGGCTCTGAAAATAGATATATGATTTTACCAGATAGTGACATATTGTTATTTTGGGTTTATCAAGGAGACTGTAAATATTTTCTGCCCAGTGTGAAACAGTTTGTGTTGATGTTTTCTTCAGAACAAGTGATATAGAAATCACCAATTTAGTAAGTTAATACAGCATATATAATGAACCCTTAGACCTGAAAAATTTGAACACTTACATACAGTTGCTAATGTATTATTCAATCTTTTGACCAATTAAATTTTATTTTAGGGGGCATCCATGGCTGATTGCTTAAGGTCGTAGACTTCAAATCACTTGCCTCTCACCATTACTAATTGTTCTTTGTTGCACACACATCATGTATGGCATCTTGCATCTTTATTTCAAGAGTTACCTCCTTTTTAAAAATTTTGCTTTTAAAAATGTTATATTTTGATAACAGGGATGTTTAAAAAATAACTTTAGAGTGTCCTTCAGTCTGTCTGTCTGTCTGTACATAAAAACTGTTTCCTGTGATCACTTTTAAAGAACTTTTTCAACAAATTTACTTAAAATAGAAACATTAGTGAATGGCCAATGGCCCTACAGAATGTTGCTGGGGTTTTAACCGGTAGGGGACTTATGGCTTGCTTGCAATAAAGAACTATGATAATTGCTTGTTCATATTTATGTTATCCTATTAGCAGTTGTTTGCATGTACAGTAAAAGCTTATACATTGTTGCCAGGGGTACAGAAGCTTTTTGATTCATTAAGTTTTATCCTTTTAGCATCAGGAATGCCAAAATTGAAAAGGAAGTCGGTTTTACAGAGAAATGCGGCCAGACGGTTGTTGATAAAAGAGACAGACGGTCAGTTTCACATGAGATTGATGAAGGAAATTCTGATGTTAGGGGCTGTAGTTTTGGAGATTCTGTTGAATCTGTGCCTGATGGCCCCACAGATTTACACCAGTCTGTGCCAGACATTACTTCTTCAGCAGTAAGGCCAGCTAGTTTGGGCACTGACAAGGTGCTGGGTGCTTGTAAACAGATGGAGGTCAAAGCCCACCTCTTTGAGCCCTCTGGGTCATCTGTGCATTGTACTTTGCTTAGAAATTTACATGGTGATTTACATTGTGATTTTCATGATACATTTCTTGATAGTGTACATGCTGAAGCTTCTGATCAGGACATGTATACAGCTACACCTGTCTTAGAAAGCTCAACGACACCTTTTTACAATTATGAACAGAGAATGATCAACTCACAAACATTGATTTTTGGATCTTTTCATCAAGGTAATCATATGTTTAATGAATTGTCTCGTGGTAGCCAATGTACAATCAATGCTTTATGTTCACTTATACATGCACAGTTTTCATGTTTAACCTGTACAGAGCATCTAGACAACGTGCTTGTTGATGGAGACCGTATATATAATAGAGTAATTTTTGACTTAAAAGCACATAATAAATTCAAAAGTTTATTGTTGAATTTTGATGAAATCCCGAACTCTTTGACCATTTTAGATAAAGACATATCAGTGGTGAAATTTGATGTTATTAGTGGTGTATGCATAGAACAAGTCAATAATATAAGCTTGCCATCTCTTCATCAGTCATTAAATGCAGCTTTACATGTATCTGACTACATTCTTGTTATGGTAGGGTCAGTATGTTCAGCAGTCTTCAGACAAAGTAATGAGTACTTCTTCTTTGATTCTCATTCACATGGATCAGATGGTTTATCTTCTCCTGACGGGAAGTCAGTGCTTGTCTCATTTTTATGTGTTGATGATTTAGTAACATATTTGTATGGTCTGTATCAAAGCATGTTGATTGATCTTACATCTCAGTTTGAGTTGCTGCCAGTGCATCTTTCAGTAACTGATGGTCAATACAGTCACTCTATTCCAACTCAAAATAATTTGGTTACAAGTGTTGCATGTGATACTGGAGAAACCTCTGTGATATCAAGAGTAGTGAAAAGAAATATTGAAAAAAGAACAGATTCTTCAGATACATTGCTAGATAAATATTTTCATTCTCAGAAGGAGAAAAATGATTTGTATCAAAAGTATAAAAGAAAAGAATACTTCAGACGATACAAACAGAAAGCAAGACTGTCCAGTGATTTCAAAGCTAAGGAAGTTCAGTATGAGAGAAAATCAAAACAAAAATCAAGAATGATGAGTGAAGTCAAACAAAAAGACAAAAAAAATAAACAGACATCTAGACTGTCAGCTGATTTCAAAGCTAAGGAAGTTCAGTATCAGAGAAAATCAAAACAAAAATCAAGAATGATGAGTGAAGTCAAACAAAAAGACAAAAAAATTAAACAGACATCTAGACTGTCCGCTGATTTCAAAGCTAAGGAAGTTCAGTATCAGAGAAAATCAAAACAAAAATCAAGAATGATGAGTGAAGTCAAACAAAAAGACAAAAAAATTAAACAGACATCTAGACTGTCCGCTGATTTCAAAGCTAAGGAAGTTCAGTATCAGAGAAAATCAAAACAAAAATCAAGAATGATGAGTGAAGTCAAACAAAAAGACAAAAAAATTAAACACACATCTAGACTGTCCGCTGATTTCAAAGCTAAGGAAGTTCAGTATCAGAGAAAATCAAAACAAAAATCAAGAATGTTGAGTGAAGTCAGACAAAAAGAAAAAGAAATGAAACAGACAGCTAGACTGTCCACTGATTTCAAAGCTAAGGAACTTCAGTATCAAAAGAAATCAAAACAAAGAGCTCGAGAAGATGTGCTGTATCTTGAAATGGAACGAATTGCTAAGCAGCAATGGAGAAACAAATCTAGAAACAAAATCAGAGAGAAAAATTTGGATTTGAAAAGAAAAAGTGTGAAACGTAAAGATCCTGTGTGTTATGAAGCTGAGCAATTGTCTGCTAAGTATAAAAAGTTTGGCCGAGATGTGTTTTCTAGCATTGAGAATTTCCATAGAAATATAAGTGTTGGTCCAACTTACGTATGCTCTTCCTGTCATCAGACTTGGTTTAGACAAAGTGTTTCTGAGATTCAGTCATTATCAGAAGAAAAACAATTGAAGTTCTTGACTAACATTTTATCTATAAATGGAAAAGAATGGATATGTACTACTTGCAAATCAAATATTCAAGAAAATAGAATTCCAAAGCTGTCAGTGATGAACGGTATGAAATGGCCAGAGAAACCCTCTGAACTTCAATTGTTTCCATTAGAGGAAAGGTTAATATCTCTTCGTATACCATTTATGCAATTAAGAGAATTGCCAAAAGGTCGACAGTATTCAGTCAAAGGGAATGTAGTTAATGTTCCAACAGATATACAACCTGTTGTGGATTCACTTCCAAGACCTGTAGATGAAAATGTTGTTGTAGCAGTAAAGCTCAAGAAAAAAATGTCTTACAGTTCATGTGCTTTTAAAGAAAATATACGACCATTGAATGTTCTTGTTGCCCTTCACTGGCTTATGCGTCACAGTGAGTTATACAAGAATGCAAATGTTAATGTCGATGATGATTGGATTAGACAAGTAACCACAAACAGTCAAGAAATTTTACAAGAATTTGTTTATTCTGACAAAGAGGAAATAAGTAACGAAAAGGCTAAAGAAAATGAAAATGAATTATATGATTCTGATGCTGAAGAGAATGTTCAAGAAAATGTTGGAAATTTAGATACACTGCTTGATTATTCAAATCTGGACAACAGAACTGAAACATTAACATTTGCACCGGGAGAAGGTCAAAAACCTCTCAGCATATATCAGGATGTAGATTCAGAATATATGTGTTTTCCTACAATATTTTGTGGACAGAGGAGGCTAGAAAATAAAGACAGGCCAGAATCAGTTAATTACAGCGATATTGCTAAATGGGAACTTCGAAGTGTCGACAGAAGAGCTGCAAATAGTGTGCCAAATATATTTTATAAGCTAAAAAAGATCCAGATGAAACAGCTCAATGACAAGGTAAATCTTGCAGTTCGCCAGTGTCAACTGCATGGAAAGAACCTGACAGCGAAACAGATAAGAGATGTAAATTACACTGAAGAGTTTGTTCGTAAAGACCATGGCTATTACATCTTTAAGCAATTGCGCAATTCTCCTGCATATTTAGAGACAAAAAAGAAAGATGTGTTTGCAATGATTCGACAACTTGGATTGCCCACCTGGTTCCTATAACTTTCTTCGGCAGACACAAAATGGGTTGATTTATTGAAAATGTTAGCAAAATTAAATACTCATAAAAAATACACAGATGAAGAAATTGCTAGCATGTGTTGGGAAGAAAAAACCAAACTTGTACAAAAAGACCCAGTCACATGCTCTAGATATTTTGATCACAGAGTACAAGAGTTTATTAAGATAGTTCTAAAAAGTGATTTTTCACCAATTGGTGTACTCACAGATTATTTTTATAGAGTTGAGTTTCAACAAAGAGGGTCACCACATATTCATATGATAGCTTGGATTGAAAATAGCCCAAAGATGAATGAAAATTCAGTAGAAGAAATAATAGAGTTTGTTGACAAGTATCTTACATGCTCATCAGATCAGTCGGATTTTCCAAACCTTGTGGAACTCCAAACACACAAGCATTCTAGAACTTGTAGGAAAAAGGAGGATAAAGTTTGCAGATTTGGGTTTCCTTTACCACCCTTGTCAAGGACAATGCTTCTTCAACCTCTTGAATCAGATGTAAGTAAGTATAGAAAGAAGTATCAAGAATTACAAAAAAAAATGAATGATGAAAAGGAAGGATTTGACATGTCATATGATGAATTCTTGGTCAATGTAGTAGAACTGGAGGAAGAGGAATATATCAAGTGCATAAGGAGCTCCCTCAAGGCACCAAAATTGTTTCTGAAGAGATCACCTAAAGATATTCGTGTAAATTATTACAATGAAACTGTTCTTCAAGCATGGAAAGCAAATATGGATATGCAATTTGTGTTGGACCCCTATGCATGCGCTATGTATATTGTGTCTTACATTAGTAAATCACAGAGAGGAATGAGTGCCTTGATGCATGCTGCATGTAAAGAAGCAAAGCAAGGAAATTTAGATATTAAAAGACAGGTCAGACATGTAGGAAATATATTTTCCAATAGTGTAGAAGTAAGTGCTCAAGAGGCTGTTTATTTAGTCCTTCAGATGCCATTGACACGATGCACCAGAGATGTAGTTTTTATTAATACTTCCCCAGCAAGTAAAAGAGTGCATCTATTGAAAACCCAAAGTGCCCTTGAAGAACTTTCTGCTGACTCCACAGACGTATTTGCTGACAATATTATCAAGCGTTACGCTAAACGTCCAAAGTGCCTTGAACATTACTGCCTAGCAGACTATGTCTCACAACTAGAAATCGTTTTTCCAAAAGATGATTTTGTTAATGCTCATGACGAAGTAAATGATGATGATTTATGTGAAGATGAACAAATGGACTTTGGTGCAGAGACCACAATTTTGAAGCTAAAAAATGGTATTGTTATTAGAAAAAGGAAGACGCAAAAAGTGATCAGGTATGTACGATTTAATAGGGAGACAAATGAAGAAAATCATTTTCGAGAAAAACTGCTACTGTTTTATCACTGGCGTAATGAGGAAGCAGATCTGCTTGGAAAATTTAAAACATTCAGAGCACGTTATGAAACTGTGAAAAATATTGTTGACAGTAAGGTAAAACAATATGAACATCACGCTGAAGTATTAGAGCTAGCAAGGGAAAGTGCTGAGCAAGATGAAAACAGTTTTGATGATATTGCTCCAGGAGCGCAAGAAGAGGATGCTAGTGCTGAATTCGAAGAACCAGTAGAGTCTGAAACATTTGTTTACTTCAATCCTGACCAGTCAGCACATAGAGAGTATGACATAGGTATAGAAATAGGAATAGGTGCTTCAACAGCAACAGTGGAGCCAACAGAGAACATAATGTGTGATGATGATTATTATGCATTATTGCGCTCACTTAATAGTAAACAAAGACACTTTTATAATCATGTTGTGCACTGGTTAAAAGTTAAAGATGAACCTATTTATGCTTTTCTCTCAGGTGGTGCTGGTGTTGGCAAAAGTGTTGTAATTAAAGCATTATATCAGACATTATACAGAATGCTTAATCTTAAAGAAGGTGAAAATCCTGATGATATTAGAGTTTTATTATGTGCATTTACTGGGAAAGCAGCATACAACATACATGGCGCAACAATATCATCTGCATTAATGGAGAGATTCAAGCAGGCTAACCAATTGTTAGGTTGTGACCAACTTAACACATTTAGATCTAAGTACAGAAGTTTATCTGTCATTATTATTGATGAGATATCTATGGTCAGCAATCGAAAGTTGTCTTTCATTGACCAAAGGTTACAGGCTTTAACAGGGACAAAAACTCCATTTGGCGGTAAAAGTATTATTGCAGTTGGTGACCTGTACCAGTTAAAACCTGTTGCGGATTCTTGGATATTTGAAGATCTATCAAAGGATGCATCATCATTGGCACCAAATTTATGGCAACAAAATTTCACTATGTTTGAATTGACAGAAATCATGAGACAAAAAGATGACCTTAAATTTGCTCAGTTATTGAATAGGCTGAGACACAATGAAATGACAGAGGAAGATAAAAGACAGATAACAAAGTGCTCTGTGACTCCTGATGCTGAAAATTACCCTAAAACTGCCCCCCATATATTTGCTGAAAATTACTTTATGGACAAATTCAATCAGAAAATGATAACAAATCTAGATGCAGAAAAAATAACAATAGAATGTCATGACTCCATTGTTACTGGGAATATATCAGCTGAAAAACAGAAACACATACTTAGTAAAATCACAACTGACTCTTTAAGAACTATGGGCTTACGGCAATCTTTAACAGTAGTAGTTGGAATGATATATGATTTGACTATCAATCTTGACACTGAAGATGGCTTGAACAATGGAAGTCCATGTGTTGTACAAGCAATTGAATACAGACAAGCAGAAACTAGGAGACCAAGTATAATTTGGGTACAATTTGATGACTTTAAGGTTGGCAGAAAGTGTCGTAGGAAATATGAAAAGAAGGGCTTTTATCACGAGGGCATAGACCAAACTTGGACACCTGTGTTTGATGTGGAACGCACATTCCCTTACAACAAGTTCAATATTCAGAGAATTTCAATTTCCCCTCCAACCATCAGCAGGTCGCTCAGTTTACAGGGCACAAGGAACAACACTTGATTCTCTTGTGGTAGACTTAACACAGAAAAAAACTAGAAAGATTCCACATCTTCATTATGTAGCATTAAGCAGAGTCAGATCAATCAAAAATTTATACATTGTTAATTTCAATGATCAAGCTCTTCAGCTAGATGACAAAGTCGTTCAAGAAATGAACAGATTGAATGAAACTGCAAGACTTCAGCTTTGCTTCACGCCCCTTGATACAATTGACTCATCTGCTTACTTCAAAGTAGCATTTCACAATTGTCGCTCATTGCACAAACACATTGAAGATGTAAAAGCTGATGGAAATGTTTTATCTGCTCATATTGTAGGATTTGCTGAATCAAGACTATGTGAAAGAGATATTGATCAAGACTACCTTATAGAAGGCTTTAACCTTATGCGAAATGACCAATGTTCAGGAAGTAACAATGTACGTCCTCCTCATGGATTAGCCCTTTATATAAAGACTGGCATTGAAATAGTGAAATCTACAAGACATAATGAACCAAATGTTGAATTTACATTCCTGCATGTTAAAATAGTTCACAAAGAAGTACAGGTAGTCGTTCTTTACAAGGCACCATGTATCTCATTTCGAGATTTAAAGAAAACATTAGAAAAGGATCTTTTGAAAGTTGTAGATAAATCAAAGAATATTATCATTCTTGGTGACTTCAACACAAACATATCACAGCTGGACAACAGTCTTTGTACATGGATGCAACAGAATCTTTCATGTTATCAGTCAATCAAAACTGTAACAACAGATTATGGTACCATTCTGGATTTGATATTTACAAATTGTGAAGGATCTGAAGGATTGTCTCATGTTGTAGAAACGTATTGGTCAGACCACAAATTGATTTTTATGGCGGTCCCTTATAACAGATTACATTAACGCCTAAGTTTAGAGCTATGTACAATACTGTCTAGAGAAAGCCTTTACATGATTATAGGTGAAACTAATCACCTTCCTACAAGAAGGGGATTACATTAGGGTTTGTTCCTGGTGGCCAACAATAACAAAATTACAAACTGTAATAAGATTAATCCTTTTTTTTCCCTCTTTTTTTGCACATCACAATTTCCTTACATATTTTATCAAAATTTCCTTACATATTTTATCAATAATAACTGTATTAATTTGCATGTCTTTAGACCCCCTTTTTGCTTAAAGTGTATACAATGTTGATTCTTCTCATCAATGGTGATCCAAAACATAAATTTTATCTAAAACATGTATTTGATAGCACTTAGTTTTAGATCTTTCATGTTCTCCCTTTGCAATGATTTCAATGTATCATTTTGCTATGTTACTGTGTTTATATTTCCAAGAGCATACACTCAGCAATTATTGATCATTCCCTTCCAGTTGGCCGGAAATTCATACATGTTTTAACCATTGTTGAATTTTTAAGGCCATATTAGCACAATTTATTCAATGTAAAGGTTACGTACTATATGATATGTTGCAGCTATAGTTGTATCAATTAGAATAACCTGAAAACTAATTCCAGAGTTTTACCATAGTTAACAACTTATTAAATCTTTGAACAAGTGAAGAGATATGTACTATTTGTAAACTTTGATTTTTAATATCATGTTTATGTTTAAAGTTTGCAGTGTAATAGTGTAGGGCTGAGTCTTCTGCTGGAAAATAGCACATTTATTTTTTGTTATTTATGTGTGTTAAAAATGTTATATTATGAAAGGGAGACTACAGAGGTTTTTTGACATGAAAAAACTGGAATTCAATAATGACTTTATTGAACATCAGGACTGACAAATTGTGTGCAAATTTTCAAATCATTAGTAAGATATTTTTACCATGCTTTAAAAAATAGCTATTTTTATATTTCACAAAATGATAAAAAAATTAAAGGCATATATTATCAATGTTTTTCTGCTCAAATCCTTTTAACAATCTAACATTAAAACTTTTATCGTCTTCTGACTTTTCCATTTTAAGTATTTTAAATGATATTATTGAATTTTAATTGGGTTACTGCTTAAATTTTACTGCATAGCGTACTTTTCTTGTATAGGTGTAGTTTGCAGTTCGAAACTGAGTTTGTCCGGAATGTTACGGTATGGTATACATTTTATCCAAAGACGCAATTCGCGCCAATACTGTGTATGAATTTCCTTACAAAAAGTAGTGCTTTACTTTTCGTTGTTTTATTATTAATTTATTTAGTGCTTCGGATTCCATAATTATTTTATTGTGATGAAATTAGCGTCTCTTATGCATACGAGATGTATAAATGTTGTATATATTAAATGTTTTGTGACAAAATGAGAACGCATTTCCTGACGTCATTCTCCCGGAATATTATCCCAGAAAAAATGGCGTCCACATCAAAACGAAAAGTTGATGACAGAGATTCTGAAGATATCTCCTGTTACGTTCATAACGTTTCCGAAATTATTACAGCAGCAACGTCAAAGACGAGGTATTTTTACGGAAATGTTCAAACTAATCATGACAAAGTCGTCAGGTTCGTCAGTTTTTCGCCTGAGAAACAGTCAGCAATGAAGTCGGCCGAGTCGACAAAGAGCCCAGTGAAAATTAGTAACTGTGTGTTCACTCCCAAAGGAGACAGTGTTGAAATCACGGTTAGAAAGAATTCACAAATATCAGTCGTCAAGAAGCTAGACTTTGAACGGATAACAAAGATGGAAGATGCTGCGAAACTCGTGACCTTGCAAGCCATTGCAACTGCTAACACAATGGTAAATTTTATTAGATCTACACCTACTTTTTTGTTGATATTTTAATACTGAAATGCATAAGTAAAATATGTATGTGATCTGTTCAATATAAAATCATGGCTCAAGTTAAGAATGCCCCTTTATCAGTTTATTACATTAATTAAGAAAACATTTCATTTACCAGTTGATCATTTGGCAATCGATCAGGTCTAGTAATTGGTATCTGGACGTTTCACCGCCTGGACGTCTCAGCATTGGTCTTTCCACCTACTTGACATTTCGGCCCTATGGACTGCTGTAAATTAACAAATAGTCTATAGATTCTTTTTTAAGCGATATTCAATGTGAAATTTGCTGTTTTTATGTTTACACTCAAATCCACAGGTTTAGACATGTTATTTAATAATCGATTGTTTATATTTACAATGGTAATGGGAGAGATTCATCTTTGAATGATAATTTTGAATTATTTTTTTTTTCATTTGAAAATTAAAAGTTATCAAATTGTTCTGAATCCTATAATATGTAGCCTTATTTATAGAAACCTGTGGTGTTGAATTTTAATGCAACTTCTACTATTTTCTTACTTAATGCATGTAATTTTACAGGTTAAAAATATGTTAAATTATGTATCGTACAAAATTTACGATAAATATCATCTAGACCTGTTGATGGTTGCTATTTTGTTTGCTAATGTGTAGTTTAGCACTATTGAATTTTGACAATCAGTGACAAATTTCAGTAACTAAAATAAATAGTGTGAATTTCACCAAATAAGGTGATGAGCTGAAAGTAACAACTGTCACAGGGACATCCTGTAATTATGCCTCTCTTCAAAGAAACTGGGTCTATTGCTTTGCTTTTGCCTGCCAATCAATAGGTCAGTTGGTTCATAGACCAAATGGTTTACGAACAATTTGAATAATAACTAAAGAACGCTTAGACCTAGGAACTAAACACTTTGTATGATGACTGTTTATGACCAGTAGCTAATTAAGGTGCAACAATACATTCCGATGCATCAAAAACCAGTTTACATATCGCCGATTTGATTCCAATACCAAATATAAGAATTTAGATTCAATTCACAATCAAAAATAAACACGCAAACAATGCAAATTTTAGTCCCTCTCTAACTATTATACTGCTTTATTACTTTAATCACGACTGGTAAATTTTACTCTCTCATCCAATCAATGAGCGCATCATGTTGTATTTTCTCAAAGCTAATCAAACGTCAATGTAGGAAAAATAAATCTAAAATTCCTCTGACAAAACTTACATAAATGAAGTTGGAATGCTTTGGGTTTTGCGAGAGTAAAGAATTAAAGATTATGCTTTGTCAGCATGTCATGTCCAAAGTTGCAACAGATGAAAAGGAATAATTCTACTGATATTGACATGTTTAAAAAGCCTAGTTTTAGTTTGAGGAAAAAGTACGTTTTTTATAAGTTTACTAACCACATTATTAAGATACTTTTTTTGCTTAGAATTGTATTTTCTAATTTGAAATAAAATGCGTTGTTTTCTTTCTAATTTGATATAATCCATTAATTGTTTCATTAATGCTTCTACTACTAATAAGTTAGGAGGCAACTCAACAAAAAAAATGTCTAGGATCCCTGCTTTTTACAGCAAATATGCACAATTGTCAACTAAAGCAGGGCTCTACAAATCCCATAGTCTGACGTCCTGGACAAGTCTAAAACCAATTAAACTAACCAAATTTTGGTGTATGATTGCAGCCCTACTAAATGACGCCTATCAGGGACTGCGTTTAAGGCAAAGGTTCCACTAACACTCCAAATTCATGGGTGAAAAGAAGCTCCAATGACAGTTGTGAAAAGGCAAAAGAATTTTTCCTTATATATTATGTAAAATTTGACTCATCCTTAATATTGTATATAAAATTTGACCCTTTTATGGAAATTTTTACGGGCCAAAATGAACATAACTGAAATTTCAGGGGTCAAAACCTGTTTCAAGGTTCAAATGAAACCCTGGTTTAAGGCGTATTTTCACATCGCCCAGCTGCCGATAAGGGGCATTATCTTGTTTGCTCTGAATGTCATATGATCATTTGTTGTTATATTTGTAACTTTCAGTGTTCCATTAAAGCCAAAGTTGTTTCCATATCAACGACAACAGAAGTTAACACCAGGTATGGACAACGTCAAGTTCAAAAGGTAACAGTTGTGGATGACACAAAATCAATGACCTTGGCCCTGTGGCAACAGCATGTGGACAAATTGAGACATAAATGCTACTACAGCATTGAAAACGTTATCTCGACATACTTTCAGGTAAACTCACAAGTGTGCACTTATTAATTAAGGGCTTTCCAATCGTGAACCAAATACAATGATGCAAAAAAACTTTTTTACACTGCAGATCTTTTTATCCTTCTTTAAGCGTGTCAGGTACACAAACCAGTTCCAGTCATCAAAAAAAATTAGGGTCAAGCATATTTTTAAGTAGGGTAGGGTTAGGCTAACAAATCTTAATTTTTTTAGGCCTCACATTTTTTTTTTATAAGCCGACTGCTTACCTTGAAAAGTAAAGTCCAACCAAAATGAAACATAAAAAAGGTTTGTTGTGCACCATGTTTTTTCACTTGGGATTATAATAAAAAAAAGCATATCCATCAACAAGTATGTACTAATTAATACTAAGGATTTCATAGAATTTGCTTTATAATGGTCAAAGACGTGTATTTTCTTTTCCAGAGTGAATTACAGCTATCAACAACGTCAAAGACAAGCTTTAAACCTATAGAGGAGTTTGATATTGTTGAAGTAGATGACAGTGTTGACAACGTCATCAAGTCTGTAGGCACTGTTATTTCTTGTGCTTTAAAAATTATTTCAAAGTGTGTCAGTTGCAATAAATCTTTAGACATTGACACAAGCAGTGCTATTGTTAGATGTCTGCATTGTTCTTCAAAACAGAAAGTTTCTCAAACAAGATTGACGAGACAACTAAACTTGCAGCTCGATTCAAATCAGAAAGTTCAGAAATTTGTAGTGTTCAACGAAGTCTTAAACACATTCATATTGAAATACAGTTTAAAGACATTTAACAATGATGAACTAGAGAATTTCATCCTTAATGCTAATGAGCTAGAACTAAAACACAATAGTAATTCTGATGTAGTTTTAAACTTGGATGTAAATGACAAGCTGACAGTGCAAACACAGGAATGTATATAATAATCTCATCAGCTTATGGGTAAGAAAACCCAGGAGTTTGTCAGAATGTGTGAAGTGACACTCATGCTCCTATTCAGTCTTCGCCTTAATTAGCTCGACTTTTTTTTAAATTTTTATCTAGCACTAGCCAAGCCAAACTAGCAACTAACAATTTTTAGCTCGACTATTCGAAGAATATGAGAGCTATTGTAGTCGCGTCGGCGTCTGCATTGGTTAAAGTTTTTTGTGAAGTCAAATATCTCAATTATTGCTTGAGATATTCAATTGAAACTTACAATACTTATTTATAGTAACAAGGTACATCAGATTGACAAGTTGGATAACTCTGCCTACAATATTGACAGAATTATGCCCCTTTTTAACTTAGAAATTTTGGTTAAAGTTTTTTGTAGAGTCAAATATCTCAATTATTGCTTGAGATATTCAATTGAAACTTACAATACTTATTTATAGTAACAAGGTACATCAGATTGACAAGTTGGATAACTCTGCCTACAATATTGACAGAATTATGCCCCTTTTTAACTTAGAAATTTTGGTTAAAGTTTTTTTTGTAAAGTCAAATATCTCAATTATTGCTTGAGATATTCAATTTAAATTTAAAATACTTTTTTATAGTAACAATGTACATCATTTTGCAAAATTGCATAACTCTGCCTGCAGTATTTGCAGAATTATTTGCCCCTTTGAAACTTAGAAATTTTGGTTAAAGGTTAAAGGTCTGCAAAGATATTTACTTGAAACTTTACACATGCACTTAGGGTCATAATTGGAGGGTCAAAATTGTATGTCACTGACCAAGTTCCATAACTATCTTGCATTAAGGCTGATTCATATCCCCTTTTCTACTTAGTCTCTTGGTTAATGTTTACATGCAAGTTTTACATATCTCAATAACTATTAAAGATATTTATTTAAAACTTCACATATGCATTTAGGGTCATAATTGTAGGTCACTGACAAAGATCCATAATTCTATCTTGCATTTAGGCTGATTTTTCTCCCCTTTTTCAACTTAGAAATTCATGGTAAAGTTTTGCTTGTAAGCTGTTATCTCAATAACTACTGAAGGGTTTGTGCCTTTTTTGGGAAATTTTATGCATTCATAATAATAAAGCAGTGATTTACTTGATAAAACATCTTAATAACAAGCCTTTGTACCTTTTCTGTCAATTTATGTATTCATAGGTAATTAGTATTATTATACTCAATAAAACACCCTTGTGACATTACCTTCCGAATAGTCAAGCCAATACTGTATAATTAGATTCTCTCTAAGGCCTATAACATGAATTTATTAGCCCTTTTGTGAACTTAAAAATTTTAACATTATCAAGGTTCTTTTACTATCAAGCACTTGGAATAGTCGAGCGTGCTGTCCTACCGACAGCTCTTGTTATTACATGGAACCAATTTTCACTAGCCCGCACCAAATGATACAAAACTAAGTAAAAGTGACAAATATTTTTACAAACAAGTTAAAATACCCTCGTCATTTACAGTCCATGATGATTGGAACTTATGTTTCTGGCTTTTTTCATATTTTTTCTTTTTACTTTCATCATTCATTTGTTTGCTTCTCCTTTTTGGCTCAGCGAGTTTGAAATACTGAAGAAACATTTTGACCAAATAACAAATGATGTTTAACAATAATCTTGTAATAAGCAATGAATCATAAGCGTTTCAATACACAATTTTGGATATGTAACTTGAATCAGATAGGAAAACATACATCATCAAAAATATATTTGCTATAACTTGTTTTTTTTTATATATCGATTAACTTCATATTAAAGCTCTACATCTTTTAGTTCAAGACCTTTATATATATCATGCTCAAGTTGACCTTGATCAGTGTATGACCTTGACTTTGAATATCAAATTCTTCCACTTTTAACAGATAATTGTCTATAACTTGAAATTTATCAATAGATCATTTTCGCACTTGAAAAATCTTCTTTATGAAACCTTATATGTTCAACTGACTGACCTGTATGAATCGCCTTAATTGTCAGGGTCAAAGTATTGAACTTTGGTTAAGTTGACATAATTTTGTTACGTGTTTAAATATTTGATTCAAATGTAAACAAAGCAACACTTACAACCAAAACAAATGTGTGAAATGATTTGAATATGACCTTGACTTATAAATAACCTTCACTGTAAAATTTTGATTATATTTTATTAACAGTAGTTAAAAGTGCTTGAGCTAAATACCTGACAATCACTATGTCAGCCTTTGTTTGCATAACATGCTTCCTTAAATTTGAACTGTGGTATATGACACATTCATTTTTTACCATTAGTTAATTTAGTTCCATATCAATGTACATTGTAATATTTAGTTTTCATGACATGCAAGCTTAAATGAGCAGTAGTAAGTACTCATTGTACCTCATAGAAGTGATCCTTTAGTTTGTGAAATGTGTTTACTTCTTGAAATGTGAACTGTAAGAAGTAAACTATTTTTTCTACAGTATGTACCTTTGATTTTTCAACATTATGTAGTTGTATGTTGTGCCATATCTATGTACATTGAAATGTTTTGTTTTTGTGCCCATGCAAACTTTGATGAACAATTGTAAGAAATGCTCATGTTACCTCGTGAGTTGTGTAATGACTGACAAATACAGTAGTGGTCCTTAGTAAATGAAAAGTGTATACTTCCAGAAATGTAAAGAGTAATAAATGTTACTTTCATTTTTCAACATTATGTAGTTGTATGTTGTGCCATATGCATGTACATTGAAATTTTATCTTTGATGAACATTACTTAATATGTCTTTGAAGTTTTATTGTTTTTTTATGCCTATATAAACTTTGATGAACAATATATATATATATGCTCATGTTACCTCGGGAGTTGTGTAATGGCTGACAAATACAGTAGTGGTCCTTAGTAAATGAAAAGTGTATACTTCCAGAAATGTAAAGAGTAATAAATGTTACTTTCATTTTTCAACATTATGTAGTTGTATGTTGTGCCATATGCATGTACATTGAAATTTTATCTTTGATGAACATTACTTAATATGTCTTTGAAGTTTTATTGTTTTTTATGCCCATATAAACTTTGATGAACAATATATATATATATGCTCATGTTACCTAAGGAGTTGTGTAATGGCGAAACGTTAAGTGATCCTTTATGACAAGTTTATACTTTTTAAAATGCAAACTGTAATAAATGTAACTTTTCATTTTTCAACATTATTTGGTCGTATGTTGAGCCATGCACATGTACATAGAATTTTTTTTATACCCATGCAAATATTCATGAAAAGTAACCAAAAGTGTTTATTTGACCTGAGCAGTATTGTTCTACTTGAGAAGTAAAAAGGTGATCCTTTTACAAGTGTATTCACTGGTCACTGGTAAATGTAACTTTCATTTCTTAATGTTATTAAGTTGTATGTTGTGTTCAATGCATGTACATTGGAGTTTCTTCTTTTTTTCCAACCACGCATATGCAGTAGTATATAAAAATGTACATCTTACTGCTGAAGTATGTGAACTGAACTGAATGATCAATTTTAACTGGACTGTCTAAATTTAACTTGATTTTTGCTATCGCTAGCTATAACTTTGTTATTTGTGAATTGATTGTCTACAAATTTTAACACAACAGTCCTTAGGGATGGCCCTTCAAGTCAATCAGACAGACCTTGACCTTCAGTCATAAATTACCTTGACATTGAAAGTAATATTTTCTTCTAATTTTTGCTATTTCTAGCTATAACTTTGTTATTTATAAATGGATTGTCTTCAAACTTGAACACAACAATCCTTAGGGATGGACCTACAAGTTGATCAGACAGACCTTGACCTTTAATTATAAATGACCTTGACATTGAAGGTCGAATTTCTTGATTTTTGCTGTTTCTAGTTATAACTTAGTTATTTTTAAATGGATTGTCTTCAGACTTGGACATAACAGTCCTATGGGATAGGTCTTCAAGTTGTTTAGATAGACCTTGACCTTCACTCATATTACACCTTGACATTGAATGTCAAATTAATTGATTTTTGCTGTTTCTAGCTATATCTTAGTTATTTATGAATGGATTGTCTTCAAACTTGGACATAACAGTCCTTCGAGGTTGACCTTCAAGTTGATCAGACAGACTTTTACCTTTCAATCTTTAATGACCTTGACATTGAAGGTCAAATTTATTGATTTTGGCTTATTCAAGCTATTTCTAGTTATAACTTTATTTGTGTATAGAAAGTACATAAATATATATATATTTAACTTAATGAAAGAGAGTAGTTCACAAGTATTATGCAATTCTGTGTAGCAGTTATACAAGTTTTCTCTGGTCAAAAGGTCACTAGCTAACTCTACTGTATGATACAGTCACTCTCTACCTACATGGATTATTGGAAAGTACCATGATTTCTTCATGCTCTCTTCAGCTTATGTGTCCTGTCTTTATTTTTTCTCTTGTTGGATACAACTTTTATTCATTTTTAGCCAATTTGTTTTTTACATTAATTGAACTATTTTTATTTTCTCTGAGTAAATCTTGACGATTAATTTGTTTTTGTAGTTATGTGTTTTGCCATATGCATGTACATTGAATTTCTTGATTTAATTATACATGTGTGCTTCTTAAAAAATTGTGTTAAGAGTTCATTTTCCCTAAACAATATCTTAACAAAAAAAATTGTTATATCAATAGTTAATGATGTACTTTGCTCATCTTTTTAAAGATGTACACTGCTCATCTTTAAGCGACATATTTTAAAAAATGGCCAACTTTGCAAGACTATTGATTGGGAATTCAGTTTCAAAAAAACAAAAGCTTTTGCATTCTATTAAAGTTGGACATAATGTATAAGAATTTCATAGACTTAAATAAAATTCTGCTATGAAAATATTTTACTTAAAGATGCACCAAGTACATCTTTATCATAGACTTAGCAACTTGCTCATGGTAATTTTGATTATTTTGACTTCATTCATATCATGCAATGGTAACTCGCATTCTCATTTAGTATACAAGTCATAATCTGAACCATTTACAGTAATAAATAATACAACATTCTTCAGGACTCATATTTGGACCTTAGCCACTACTCTTCCATAACCTGTGAACCTCATCTTGCCCTGCTCAAAAGGACCTCATGTTTAAACTTTTAAAGTATCTTGTACATATGTCTGTACTTGTAAAGTTCTATGTTGTACATTATCAGTGAATAGTGAATTTTTTTTGTATACCCCCACACACACACACACGCACACACACACTCACATACACACATAAACTTAAATGCTTCCCAAATTGTAATGTGGTATATTACGCATTTTTGCATTATATAGTTCTTATTTTTTTCCAAATCATGTACATTACAAAATTCTGTTTTCTTCTTTACTTTTTATTGATTGTGATGAACATGTATTGAAAATGTTGATCTCAAAAACTAAGATGTACCCACAAATGCAAAGTTGTTCTTTTTGTGAAAAATTTGATATTCCTGTTATGAAAGCTTCTTATGAGTCATAACTTTTCATCCTTGTGTCATTTAATTATATGATTTACATTCAAACTTTTCCTCGACGTGGTTTATTTTCTCAACTAGAACAGAACTAATCCGAAATAATGCAGACTTTTATTACTTCTTCAGCACTAACCAATGTTTCATTTCTTAACATTTCAAACTATGTTTGTTTGAATAAACTGCCATATGCATTAGTTGGAATGATCTTTTTACTGTCATAGCAAAATAAACCTGTCCACTGAGGTTGTATGTAAAATTATCGCCTGCATGACAAAGTTAATCTTGGTTGAATCTGTCCATCACAATTGATATTGTATTTGAGGCTTTTATAATAAAACTTGATGACACAACCTTTATCAGAATTTTGAAAGTTGTTTGCTTTTAACTTTTCTTTATACTGCAATAACTAAAATGCCATTCCGAACTGTAAAAATGTTAATAAACTTTTCTTGTTCTGATTCTGTTTTGTTTTGTGCTTTAAAACCTTAGTACATCCTTAATGTATTGTCCAATGCTTGTCCACAGCAGCTCTTGAATCAAGGACTATAAGTGAACCAGACTGACCTTGACCTTCAAAGTTTTTAATAGAATTAGTTTTACCTAAATCCATCACAGATTAGACTAACATTTACCTTAAAATAATATAGACTTATGATTTATCTATCAAATGTGTAATTTCTTGATATTGTCAAAAAATATTTTTAGCAATTTTTATTTATTCATGAGACAAAAAAAATTTAAAATGAATTGGAAAAATCTGTTGCAAAAACCTTTATACCATTAATCTTTATGTAACTAAAACATAGCACTTCTTATTTATTTTCAAATTCATTATCAAATATTATCACATTTTTAACAGTTTTGTTATTGCATATAATTTTGTATATTTTCTATTATGTAATGATGTTCACACATATCATGAATCCAAAACAAAGGATTCACAAATAATAGTGAAAATATTACAAGGTTTACAGTAACTAAACTTTTCCAATATGTCTTTCATTGAACATATTAGAACATATGGTAATGGTTGAAGTTAACAGATCCATATTGATCAAATATAACATGTCAATATTAATTTTCTTACAAAAAAACCCAGTCATATTCAGGTGAGCGATAAAGGGCCATCATGGCCCTCTTGTTTATTTGTTTGGGTCGTCAGACCAAACAAATAATGGTAGCGAAATTTCAGACGTTGATGCTGTTAATTTCAAATGCCGAAAGTTGTCCGCTTTTTTGAAGCGATTACTTCCCTTTAAATGTACTCTAACGCCGAAAAATTCAGGGGAGATCACTGCGTGAAGATTGTCAAATAACAGGCGCATTACGTTTCGAAACGAAAAAATAGTTCCCGATTGGTCCAAGAATTCTTATATTGTGTTATGGTAAATCCGTGGCTCTTCCGTGGGCGTTTTCCGTGAATATGTGACCGGGGTATTACGGTTGACTACAGAAAATAGTTAACGATGATTATTAGACATTATATTCAGAAAGAACAAATTGCTGGTTCATAAATGTGGCCGTGCAACACTGGCCTCTCGTGGCAATTGGCATGGGCCATGTTTGTGTAAAAAAATTATTGCATGGTCTATCAGGAATCAGATAAATGGTATCGTAACGGTTAGCTCCACAATGTCGTGCTTCTTACGGAAACTTTATATGAAAAAACAACAAATCTCTGATACAAAAATGCGTTCATGCAATGCTGGAATCTCGCAACCATTAACCTTGGGTTAGCGCTTTGGACATTATATTGCTGTTAAAGCAGCACGCCTCCAGATTCATGCTTATTTCCA
Organism: Ruditapes philippinarum; assembly: GCF_026571515.1. Taxonomy (NCBI): domain Eukaryota; kingdom Metazoa; phylum Mollusca; class Bivalvia; order Venerida; family Veneridae; genus Ruditapes; species Ruditapes philippinarum. The sequence continues at coordinate 17,779 of NW_026852226.1, read as the reverse complement.
TGAAAATTGAGAAAATGCATAAAAATGTAGAATATTGTAAAATGAACTAAGATAATAATTTCTGCATTGCAAACAGCTGTTACAACCCATATAAATCAACAAAAAGAGGTCAAAATATGCTAAAATAGCCCTTACTGCGTTACTTACGCAGTAGAAATATGGTAAAAAATACTGAAAAATTTGTCATTAATCGCACATAACATAGCAATTATTACTTTAATCTATTTTTTTTATATTTCTAAAACTCTCAGTGCTTTTTGATGTAAGAATTCATTGAAATATTTTGGTTCATCTGGAGGCGTGTAGCTTAAAAAAACTTCAATGGCAATCTGGCAATGGAATCAGAAAAAAATGTTCTGAAACTGTTACTTTATTTTACAACAATAATAAGACTTTATATACAGAAAGATCAAATCGCCGATCCGAAAAGAAACCATGCTACGCGGACATCTCGCGGGTATTTTAGGGGGTAACATAAGTAAATAAGTCTAGAATCTACAGAAAAGTTTAAGCTCTCGTCTCTTACAAAGCGGTACTGTACAGTACTTAGTAAACAAGTAGAGATTTTGATGCTAAAGCATCAAGTCGCCGGATAGAAAATGACTGTATTATCATAAATATAAGAAAATATCAGTTTAATTAATGGTTCAAGTATAAAGAAAAGAGGAACAATATGTTGAGTAATTGTTTATTCACAATAAAACATCATAATTATATAAAGCAAACTTGCTTAGCAATATTGTCAAGGAACTGCTATGATTATTAAATAAGCAAGTATTGTCTGGCAATATTGACCTGAGACTCATTAATTTTCGGGAGGTGTTTCGTTAGTTTACGTAACTTATTATGATTTATGCTAAAGATTTTATTGATAGTATAGATCTCGATATTAAATCAATTAATATTGCTCGATGGCCTACAGGCGGTAAGTAGGACGAAGTTGTGACCTAGTAGGCCAAGTTCGAATCTTTGAAAATCCCTTTTGTTGTTTTCATAAAACTATCTTTTTTATTATATCTGTTAACTATATGAAACATAAGTTGATAAATCGTGTTTCATTTCTAGCATTTTTTTTTATTTCATAATTTTGATTAATTTTGTAAGGCGAGCGATATTCTTGTAATTCTACTTGTAATTTTATCTTATACATATACCGTAATACCAGGCATCGAAATCCGTTGTGTATAGTTCAGAATCCGATAATTACCGCCAATTAATCAACGGTCATCGAATATTTGAAAATATATATGTTTTAATTATTGCATGAAACAATGCAATTCTACCGTAAAAGTGGTATCTGCATAATTTTTTTTTTTGCGCTATCGAAAAAATAAATTATTTAGTTGAAATCAATATTCCTGTCGTTACATACGATATAGTAAACGTTTAATTGCCTTTCAGTTCGATAAAATATTAACAAAAAGATATTTTATTAGTTTTCTTTATTATGTATCTAATTCATACGTCATACCGTTTTGGTAACCTGCGCGACGGAAATCGACGGAATATAACGAAGACGACGATTACCACTATTTATTTCAATAAATGTGCCTCTTTCGCACAAATCTATTTTGTGATGTTCAACCTAAACTAAACTATTGAACGTTGACAGAAAGGGCCAAGTTTAACCTTTTACCAAGAAAAAATGAACAGGTTTTGAAAACTTATTTAATTCTTTGATGTGCAAATTATGAGTACATTGTATACAGACCTTTCTAATGATATAAAATATGAAACTGAAACTTTGTAATTATTTATACTTACGCACCTCCTCTATTGTTTGTAATAGGTCTATATTTTTCGGATAGACCTGTTAAAACAAAAGAAGGTCCGTTATGAGGTCTATCTTTTGCACGTGCACAGGTCTGTTCTAGTCACACAGATCCGGTCATAAAAAACACGTGAAAAAATAGACCTGTCTATGCGCAGACATAGAAGACATGAAGTGCAATCAATAATAAAATGTAAATGATTGTCATAATGTTCCTGTCTTACAAAATCGATACATTTTTTAAACAAGATAATGTTTATTGAATGCACTTGGCAATTATTCAAGCATCCCTATATTATATCTTTGAACAAAAATAATGGATAGCATATCAAAGTTAGGACACATTTAAACATTTATTTAATCGCGTCATTTATCAAAGAAATAGTAATCTAAGTGGTTCTTCTGTCATTCATATAACTGTTCAAAATATAAATGGACGCTTCAAATTCATTTCTATGAAATTATGGCAGTAATCACAGCATACTTATTACGATTTTAAATCACCTAATCCATAACATCTCAAACGTTCTAGAAAATTCACAGTAGATACAAATTGTACCAATAATTCATATCGAAAAAATACACCAAAAATATGTCCGCTTCACAACTTTTCAAATTTTATGTACACTTTACTAAGAAACAGCTACACACAGTTAATAGCAAAGTCCCTGGAATCATTCCAATCCGCGGGACCAACCAGATTGTTAAATCCCCGTTAACCCCCACACCTTCTCTTTGAGTTAGGCTTTATCCTGTCTTTCTAAACTGAAAAATCAAAACTGATGTCCCTTGAAAACCTTCGAAGCCAGGGCTTAGTTTCAAAGAATTCTACACAAGAGCTTTATAGGAATTTTGTATTGATAAAATCCGATAATTGCTTATATAGTGACGTGCAAATAAAAGTACTTAATCTGGATAAGTCTACAATGGGCACATCTTCCATTAGTATTTCAAATATCGATAGAAACGACAAAAATGTATAATTCGGATATCATTAAAAAATTCTTGAAAAAGAAATGTTAATAAATTTATATGTTTAGTGTAAAAAATTGATATGCTGAACGATCATATTTTATTCTAGAACATTTTATAATCTGTTATATGAAATATATATCTTTTATTCCTCCATTGAATGAAGAGCAGTACAAGCATACATATAAATATCACACATATATACAAAATTATGACAATTCAACAAACATAATACAGTAGTATGTCAACAAACTAGTCAAATATCAATAACATTGTACTAATTTTTTTGAGAGTTCACAAATGTATTTTGATAACACGTACACATATTTAACAAATGCAAATATTTAGATTCAGTAAAGAGGCCAAAGACTACGGACTGAAGTAAGATTTCATTAATTAGTAGAATATTTATTTAGTTACATTTGTGCTACCTATACCAAGGTAACATTTAATATAACTCTACAATAATAATAGTCAAAATATTGAAGATAAGTGAGAACATAAGAGACACTACTTTTTGGTGGTAAATGCAAAGTTTTATTTGATAGAACAGTCTATTTCGAAATTATTGATCGAAACTTAATAGACTGAAACAAACAAAAATAGCGTCATTATAGTAATACCTTTAACAACAGCCTGCTTAAGTACGAAACGAAAACATTAAGCTGGAGAGCAAAAGGATGGGATGAAGATATTTCCACAAACATAATGTATATCAGAAAAAAACAACTTAATATAGCAAATTCATAAATGCAAGATCGTTTTATCTGTTTGTGACAATGACATTTAAGTTTATATAAACATACATCGTTAATTTTAAGGCATAACAATACAGGCGCAAAAATAAATCAGACTACATGTACATGTGTGCACTCATAGCACATTGTAAACTCTAACATTATAAGAAAAAAAAATTGCGTAACTACAAACTAAGTTTGAGACTTAAGGCAAACAGAGGCAAAGCTAAAAGTACAATTTGCAATTACAGCATACCTAAAATATAATATATTATAGGTTGTCACATAATTTCACTATAGAACCTAAGTTAATGTTTGGGGTACCATAGCATTGATATACCTCACTAGCCAACAATTCAAGAAAGCGTTATTACATATCATTATTGCCGATCTGAGCAAAGTAATACATTGTTCACGAGGGCTCTGCGACCTTAGATTTGCGAATATAAGTAGCCCAAACACTGTGATGAAACGATTTAACATGGCACTCCGTAAATTTTTTCATTTGCATTACAGAAGATAATAAAATGTACAATAAATATCATCTGACACACATGAACATTTTGAACACGTCTGTAAATAATTCGCAGAGTATATTTTTCCAGTGATAGCTATCAATTTTTTACAGAGCATGTCATATATTGAATTTCCCTCTAGCAGTTTGCCATAATAAGCAGTGACTGTTTTGGTTTCAAAATTTTCGCACAATAACTCAAATTCATCCTGTTCTACAAGTCTTAGATATCTGTTTTGAACATCAGGGTTAATTACATGTTGTAAACAATGTTCGCTTCCACACATATTTTGAAGGAAATGTCCCTTCATTTAGATAGATCTGGAGGTACATGAGACAGATTATACTTTTTGCAAGAGTTTTGAATATATCAGGAATGAATCCCAGATAAACAAGCATCAAACTTCATAAATCTAATGAGTCTGTTGTTAAACACATTCTTTGCTAAATATCGGTTAGAAAGCCGACATAACTGACCAAAAAACTGTAAAAACTTCCTATATTCAATTTATTTTTTTCTAAAGCACTTAGATTTAAAGTACTTAAAGCAAAGTCTGTACTTATACTTATATGTAAGGGACTGCATGTAGTTTATACAAAATCTGTGTGAATCTTTCTAATTTTATCATGTCAGTGTCTGAAATGCTACTCCAAAAAAGCTCACATCCGTATAAAACTCTTCGGAATGACTATTGAATTATACAATATCTTAGAAGAAACCGGATTTAATCCATCTGGATGAACTCCACTATTACAAATATTTCAAAAAAAGTCCCCCTTAGTTTATTACATGCATCTGCAATACAGGATTTCGTTAGAGAGAAAAGAGTCACATTTTATGCCGAGATGTACATAACTATCTCCTTGATTAACATAATTGTCACCGAGCATATAATGTTCGTATTTTACTATCAGGTTGGCGTTCATTGAATACTATCACCGAACACTTGTTAGCATTTGTATTGGAATCTCCCAACGACTTGCGTATGAATAACAAAATATCCAACATAGACTGCAAAAACCATTTGAAAGAGCAAATGATATCAAAGTACCATGTCGTCTGCTACTGTGGGTGTTCCTACGTCCAGTCCGTACATACAAATACCTAAACCACTACCCTGTAATTCGTTGATAAGTCCATTTATGTACGCAAGATAGAAAATTGGCGAAACATTTGCCTCCCTGCCTTGTACCTTGTAGAACATCGAACCACTTTAGAACGTAGACCTTGATATTTCACACAACTTTGCATGTTTGAGTACATAGATTTGATCGCTCTAAACGAAGTTGAGTCAATTTCGAATCTCATTTAAAAGTTTAAACAGCAACCCCGAATGCCAAAACAGTGTCAAAAGCTTTGCCGGCCGTCCATAAAACAAACATACACTCTAGAGCCATACTCTCTTGCAAAGAAAATGCTTTCCCGTAGAACAAATGACATCATTAAACATCCTAAACCATCTTGAAAGCCGCCCTGTTGTACATTGATAGTTTCTAGAAATATTATCTTGACATCTTTTTTAAAAGTACCATTTCAAAAACTTTCATTATTACAGAAAGTAATTGCACGGTAGTTATCAGGGTTGTCTTTTCTTTTTGTTTGACCCTTTTATGAAGTGTGACAAATTACACCTCGTTTTCATGTTATCGGGGACATATCCATGACGTAACATAAATGTGTATACGTTAGCTAAAATAGGCGATATAAATTCTTTTGCCAAAATTAGGTGTTCATATTGTAATGATTGTTCATCTCCACCCGCTTTTTTCTCTTGGGCATAAACTTATGGCATCATTCACTACTTTCGGCAAGACGACGACATCCGGATCCGGAATGATGGTAATTTTCAGTTGACTGAATTTCCGATCAACCATATTCTTCCAATTTTCATCAAACATCGTATTCGAGGTTGGCATATACAATGATTTTAAAATAATTTCCCCATCCTAGAGTTATTTCACTACGATCTCTAACTGTACATCCATTAAAGTTCATGCCAGCACATAAAGAAGAAGATTCAGTGTTTTTTCGTCTGGCCTTGATTTTTTTCCAAAAAGTGTCTGAGTCCAGTTCTGCAGTTCGATCTAAACTCCTCGTTCTGTTTCATGAGATATTGCTTAACAACTTTTCCTATGAATTCGACGGAAATTACATTTGGCTTTTTTGTAATTATGGAACGCCGGGTGAGAGTCATTTCGCGGTCTACCTTCTTTACACCCACTTCGTTCTTACTTTCCACTGTTCACTTTGTGCAGCCTTTAATTCACTATTCCAATAGGGTTTCAAATATTCGGCACATTTTTTTTACCGGAAATGCCCTTGATGAATATTGATATACTTTCGACACGATTAAATCAAATGCATTATCAATGCCTCTTGGGTCAAAGTCACAATACCTCAACTCTGCAAGATCACAATCATTCTGTAATAATGTGTTATATTGTCTTAAGTTTACTTCATTTACTTTTTTTCCAATTGATACACTTTTTTTTATCAATACATTGTTTAAATCTGCACAAGGTAAAAATTAGTTGGGCAATAATTGGTCTATGTCTTGAAACATTTAGACAATGGTCATCCATAATATGACAATAACTTACACAATCAATAATTTCTACAGGAACACATATATAGTCAATCATAGAGTGATACATATTATCATATGAAACATTGGAAAACTGAGGACCTGAACATATAGACGAAGTATTAATTGCGACAAGATTCGTATCATTGAAAAACTGTCTTAAGCATTTATCACGTGTAATTTTTGAATCGATCATAATGTTTGAGTTAAAATCGCCCAACAACAGGACTGACCCTTTGCAGGATTAAATGTGCCACAAATTATACAACTCATCTATACAATTTAAATACATAGAAACAGGGTTTATTACTACATGGCAAGTACACCTGAAATAAAAACATATATTGTCCAGGTGAAGTTTGCAACTGAATGCCGCAAATACGGTCACTGTCCGTTTGAAGTGGTGTAACATAATCATTCAATCGTTTATGCCAAAATAGCGCAACACCTCCTTTACCTACTCTTCTTTGGTGAGGTACTAATAAGTCTTTGTCACATTTTCACTGTAAATCTGTAATCTGATATTAAGGAATCTAGAAAATGCACATTTTGTGGTGTCAAAAAATGTTCAGATATACCACATATATCAACGTTATACTTCAGTAATGCATCACATAAATACGAAGAACTGGACATGATTCCAGTAACATTCCATGTAAATAAATTGAAATTCATACATAAAAAAATAATGTTTTTCAGGACAATATATAACATATACTTGTTGTAAACACTGATGAACATTTGTGTACATACTTAGTCAATATTCTCATTCCGCCTCATGCGGATGTTGTTATCGTTTCTGCGTTTACGTCGAAAACGTGGAGGTAATCTGTCATTTGTAGACCTCGTATTTTTACGATTCCCGCTCTTAATTTTGTCACGTGGTAACCATTGCTTACACGTGACCCCCTGCGGCCACACATTTTCATGTAACAATCTATCGGAAGATTTATCGTCAATAAACGCACAAGCGAACAATTACTTTATTTAGTACCTTTTTTGATGGAAATATACTAATATTTTTGACAACACTTCCATTATCATGCACGATTTTGTATATATCGTCCGTAGACACACAAGTACCGTATCCGCCTACAAACAATTTCCTTGGCTTACGGCGTACTTTTTTGATAAAGCAATCTTTCGCTACAGATTCCTCGTGAAAAGTGACTCGAACAGGGATCGACATAGGTGTAGAATTTCCGGCGCTATTATCACTTCTTACTCCAGATGACGAGTCAGCCGTCACCTTTGAGAGACAACTGTTCGTAGCTCTGTCGTTAACAACTGTTGCATCATTATAATCCATAGGTGTTGACGGCATTTTGCATTGTTGTGTGCTAGCGTAAGGTCTTGAAACCGAAAGTGGCCACATCATTATCGGTGGTGGAGGATATCTGGGTGGAAATTGTGGTAGCGACGGTGGTGGCATTGGCGGTGGTGGCATTTGTTGTGATGTGCTTGAGTCCGCTCTCTGCTTACACGACTTAGCTTCCGTTGAATTTTGAGGGGCCATTTTTAAAATTGTACTTGCCAACAATATACATACATGACGCACGACGCGACAAAAACGGTTTTAATGACACTAAAAGTGCACTACAGCGATTTAAATGACGTCACTCTTCTTGCGTAAACACATGTTAAACACGGAAATGCTTTTTATCGTGTGTTATTGAAGTTTTTAAAGTTTATCTACGTCGGAATTTTGAGGAAAGTTTATAAGATGGAGGAGTTTGAAGTAAGTATCTTTAAAGTATACTTTATAGAATTAATTAAAGGGATACTTAAACAAATGATTGACAAAAAAATAGTAAATTGATGAACAGGTGCTCGTCCAGTCTTGGTGCCTATATAAAAAAATTGAAGTTAAAAAAAATAGTAATGGTATATAGGAAAAAAAATCAATTTTTTTGTCTTTCACTCAACCCATGATAGTTGTTTAGGTGTTAATTTTTTTTAAATTTTTTTTTAACTTTAATTTTTTTTATATAGGCACCAAGACTGGACGATCACCTGTGAATTGATGTTATTTACTCAAATAAAATGCTAAAATGTCATTCTCTTAAGTCCTAGCATGAATTTCTGTTCATACAGATTGGGTATATACTAAACAATTTGTAAGCTGACTGGATGAATACTATATATTTTGGGTTTGAAGCGTAATAATATTTTCATATATTGAACGATTTAAGAAACTAGTACCATAATTATGTTAAAGGGTTAACGCACGTTTTTCCGTGTTATAACGTCTGCAGAGTCCCGAGGAACGGTTGGATCGGGCTCGAGGGCGAGGGCTCCAACAGTTCCGAGGGACTCTGCAGACTTTATAACGCGAAATAAACGTGCGTTGACGCTATTATAGCATAAAATTTTAAAACAGATTCATGATGTATATTATATACAAATCACAAACATTGAATCCTTGTGCTTGAACGGTATGTTTTACGTATGCGTTTTATTTTTTCCGGGGCCAACATTTTAATTTCGAATTTTAATTGAATAAACAAAGTTTAACTTTGGAGATATATTAACTTAAGAAAAACATAACATTACTCTCCCCAAGACAAAACAGGCCCCTCAGAAATTCCTAGAATGATTACAGATTGGCGGTAGAAAAAAGATCAGTGACATCAGCTAGATTCAATTTCAGAATCGGTTTTTTTTTTTCAAGCACGCAAGTCTAAAAAAATCAGGCATAAAACATTATTCTCTCAAAGAAACATATGTTACCTTTGTTAAAATTATGCCCTTAAAGATGTAAAGGAATAAATATCAACGAGGCTGAGTTCGTTCAATACTTTTATTGAAATGTCCATTCAGTGTATGATCTCAGTATATTACTATATAATATAAAGCTTCAAGTAGATTTAACCCAAGAGGTTAAAGTCACATCACATTCACAACTTCACATCAAGTACTTGTTTAAGCACCAATCAATATATAATCAGTATCAAGAAGATATCAATATGAAGATCAATATGAAGATCAATATGTAGATCAATATGTAGATCAAGCCCTGAAACAAACAAATATAGCAATACTAAATACATGTACATACTGAGATCATTAACACAACACAATATATACAATTTAAGTCATAGCATGATTATAACATACATCTCACATCAAATAGCCAATATAACAGTCATTAAACCATTACATCAATTAATTACTTCTAAATTAATGACTGAACATTCCAAGTACTGTTTTCTGTATTATATTAAATAATTCAATCCAGTGGTCTATTAAATGAATATAGTAAACTTATAAAATAGTAAAACAATAATATGACTTGTACAATTATACATACCAATTGTGGATTGGACTCAATGACACTCATACAAAAATCCTCTCAATCTTGTGATGTTACTGCAACATACTGTAATTAAACATGTGCACAATAGAGAATGACAGTGATTTATATTAATGACTGCAAATATATATTACTTTAAATATGCTGCCATTATCAGATGCATTGTAAACAAATCATGTACAATATACATGAATATCTTATTTTAATAAACTTTAGACACACAGCTCATTTGTAACTCACTTAAACAAAGTAAGCAACCAATATTAAACTTCACCAACCTCAATCCAAAATCTAAAATCCTATTTAAGAATTAATAACCAAATTATTATTTTAAACAACTGAAAAAATGTCTGCCTTCTACCAAAAACTGATGACAACTCAGAAAACGGCGGGAACAATTACACGCATGATTAACTAATAAAACAGCCAAGGGAAATCACTCCTACAGATTTTAATCAATAAACTACAACTGATTATTTCCCTTTGGTTACACAAAAAAATTATTTCTTTTAACTAATAAACTGCAATTCCTTAATATTTAATTTTATTTCTTACTCACACATCAGTTGATCTGTACTTGACCACTGGACTGTTACATGTACCATACAATTACCATATTTCTGTTCAATCATGTAGAAATTAAAAGAACTGTCCCTGGATCAGCACTTATACAAAAAGTGTCTGTAATATGAAACACTAAACTTGGTACTTAAAAACACTGTCAGTCTATCACTACAATCACTTCGTGTTTAACTTAAAAGTTTATGTCCCTGCTCCTGTAAACGTTGGTGTCGTCGATCCTGGATTCGAAGAAAAGCCTATATCGTGTTGTCGGTTATGGATATGAAGATCTCCCAGTTGGTACTCCGTCAAGCAAGCGTATTAGTGGAAATATCACTAATTCTCCAAATAAACGATAAAAATTCCTGTCTAACGCATATAACGAAATGATGAGTTGCACAGTAATGTCCTGAATATGTGTATCTGCTCCGTAAAATCCAAATTCAAATGTATACGTATATGCCACTGAAGTTCTAAACTTAAAAATTAAGTATGTATTATCACTATGCACAAAATGCAAACCTTATAATAAACTATGTCACTGTGCATTAAATGCAAAATAATTTGAACACAGTTACTTAAACTGTAAATAATAAAGTTCTGCAGTCAATAAACTGGAAATTCACTTAAAGTTAAAAACACTGAGATCACTGAAAATACCGTTGGGCGCCAATTGTTACCTTTGTTAAAATTATGCCCTTAAAGATGTAAAGGAATAAATATCAACGAGGCTGAGTTCGTTCAATACTTTTATTTGAAATGTCCATTCAGTGTATGATCTCAGTATATTACTATATAATATAAAGCTTCAAGTAGATTTAACCCAAGAGGTTAAAGTCACATCACATTCACAACTTCACATCAAGTACTTGTTTAAGCACCAATCAATATATAATCAGTATCAAGAAGATATCAATATGAAGATCAATATGAAGATCAATATGTAGATCAATATGTAGATCAAGCCCTGAAACAAACAAATATAGCAATACTAAATACATGTACATACTGAGATCATTAACACAACACAATATATACAATTTAAGTCATAGCATGATTATAACATACATCTCACATCAAATAGCCAATATAACAGTCATTAAACCATTACATCAATTAATTACTTCTAAATTAATGACTGAACATTCCAAGTACTGTTTTCTGTATTATATTAAATAATTCAATCCAGTGGTCTATTAAATGAATATAGTAAACTTATAAAATAGTAAAACAATAATATGACTTGTACAATTATACATACCAATTGTGGATTGGACTCAATGACACCCATACAAAAATCCTCTCAATCTTGTGATGTTACTGCAACATACTGTAATTAAACATGTGCACAATAGAGAATGACAGTGGTTTATATTAATGACTGCAAATAGATATTACTTTAAATATGCTGCCATTATCAGATGCATTGTAAACAAATCATGTACAATATACATGAATATCTTATTTTAATAAACTTTAGACACACAGCTCATTTGTAACTCACTTAAACAAAGTAAACAACCAATATTAAACTTCACCAACCTCAATCCAAAATCTAAAATCCTATTTAAGAATTAATAACCAAATTATTATTTTAAACAACTGAAAAAAATGTCTGCCTTCTACCAAAAACTGATGACAACTCAGAAAACGGCGGGAACAATTACACGCATGATTAACTAATAAAACAGCCAAGGGAAATCACTCCTACAGATTTTAATCAATAAACTACAACTGATTATTTCCCTTTGGTTACACATACAGAACATTTATCAATATAAACATCAATAAAACAACGTTTTCTCATATTCATTTTGTGCTTTCCATTTTTGTAATTTTAAACTGAATGACAGATTCTCTATTTGTTTACATTGACAACTGTCCGTTTCTAAGAAAGGGCGACAACCAAGACAATGCTGCTCGCCGTTTATGCGACTGAGGCCCTCGAATCAATAATTTCAATATAACAAGAGCGCATGACTCTTTGGCAAACAGGCCAAATCGTCAACTTTTTTGTTTGTTTTACTGGGCCCTGTATGTATTGCGCATAGGTGAAACCGGGCTTTAACAAGAGCGCGTGACTATGTTAACGCATGGTTTTGGTCCCGTTATAACATGGGCAAAATAGGGGAAAATAGCCGATTTTATGCTACAATACCTATTCAGGTGATATCGTGATTTTTTTTACCGTAATTATAAAGATCGTTGCTTTAATAAGGTTCAAATGCGCTGTGTTTACCTCTATCTTAAAGGTACATTACGCTCAATCAGTCTGGTTGAGTTCAATTTACTATATATTTAAAAAAGAATTGACTATTATAATGGCCATTGAACAATAGTTGACTATAAAATTGCCATGGATAAAATATGATAATTTGCCTGAAATATAAAAGGCCTGTCCCAGTCTTTTTATCAACGGAGCATTAACGATATATTCCGAAGGATATCTATAGAAATTATTGTGATTCATGTGTGTAATTGATTATTCACATGGACTATTATCTATAATTAAGAATTGAAACCAATTATGGAAAAATCTCAAGTTGTTTTGACTTTGACCTTTTCACCCACTATTTATACTTGGATAGGCATAATGTCACTTAAATTTATGTTTAACTATGGATCTCTTTTTTGTTATTTCATAGGTAATGAGGGTATACGGCGTAGTGTTGCCACACGTGACACTGATGAAAGGTTTGTCTGTCAGTTTGCCACTTTTTTTTTCTCAGATGGGCCCAATATACTTTTTAACCCTGCGTAAAATCCAGACTGGATGACATCGTACAACAACTCAACTTCCTAGTTGACGAAGGTCAAACGATAGGTCCAGATGGTAAAGGGACAAACGGACCTGACGCTGTGCTGTCGATGGTAGACTGGACATTGCAGAATCAAGTTAATTAGACTTCTGCCTTGTCGATACACTCGGTATTTTTATAGCAAACTATTTACAATGTTACACACCTCCCCTATGCACAGGTCTGTTCAAGTCAGACAGACCCGATCATGAAAAACACGTGAAAAAAATAGACCTGCCTATGCGCAGAAAAGGAAAACATGAAATGTAATCAAAAATTGAAAATTGGGAACGTGCATTCCTAGGAAACTGCAGCTACCAACAGTTAATAGTCAAGTCCCTGGTAACATTCCCACCCGCGGGATCAATCGGATTGTTAAATCCCCGTTAATCTCTCCCTCTCTCGTTGAGTGCTTTATCCTGTCTTACTATTCAACCGGTGAAAAATCAAAACTGATTTCCCTTGAAACCTTCGAATCTAGGGCTTAGTTTCAAAGAATGCTTCACAACAACGTTAAAGATATATAATCTAAAACTTGCTTATAGTGACATGCATATAAAAGTACTTAAAGTGGATTGGTCTACAAAGGGCACATCTCCCATTAGTATTTTAAATATCGATAGAAAAGATAGAAATGTATTATTCGGATATTATTTAAAAAAATCCTTAACAAAAGAAATGTTAATAAAGTTATAAGTGATTTAGCATAACATTTTATATGACGAGCGATCATATTTTATTCTAGAACACTTTATAATATCTGCTATATAAAATACTATTTCGGATCATGTATCTTACACTTGCCAACAATATTCAATGTACATATGTAAGTCTTTCGTGGTTTGCCCCTCAGACAGTTGCTTCTCGGAAATTTGCCACCTTTTAGCAGTGGGGAACATTTACCCCCTTATATCTTTGTAAGGGGCGGACATTTGCTGCTCCCCCCTGTCGCTTGTTTTTAAAATGTTAAGATATTAAATTGTTGAATTGTTTGTTACAAAAAATCATCGCCTTTTGTCGAAATTCCATTGTGTTTAAATAAACAAAAACTAACGCACAACTTTGTCCATAAATTAATAAAATAAAAAAAGCCTACCTGTTTATGCGATGCGTTAAAAATAATATTTGTGCATTACATCAAATGTTTCGGATCAACCATTGCTCAAGGCAATAGTTTGACGGTGTGTAAGTTGGATATCGGCCTCGTACATCGATCTTTCTGTTTAGGAAAGACCTGGTCACGAATTTCATGAAACACATGAAATTCATGACCAGGTCTTTCCTAAACAGAAAGACCTCGTACTCGGTCGATATCCTATACGTAAATAACAACGGGCGCTATTTGCTTGATTTTTGTAAGCAAACTGGTTTTCATATAGTGAATGGAAGAAAGGGTAAAGATGAAAATGTAGGGAAGCACACTTTTGTAAATAGGCAAGGTTGTAGTGTTGTTGAGTATTTATTATGTAAAAGTTCTATGTTTTTTAATATTGATATGTTTGAAATTGACGATCCTAATATTGTTTCTGTTCATTGCCTGATGTCAGTCTCTTTTGTATTTGATACATGTAATTTACTTGAAAGTACACATGGTCACTCTTCCGTAAATAAATCTGATAGTGAAAAATTTAAATATGTTTGGAAACCGGAGTTGAAATCTCAGTATGTTGAAAATTTACTAGACGAAGATAATTATGTTTAGATGAGCTAGAACGTAAAATTGAGGCCAGTCTTTCGAGCCAAGGTATAGATGAATGTATATGTGATTTAGAAAATGTGTTCGGTAAAATTGCATCGCCTTGTGTAAAGAGATCTAATTTTGAAAGTAATAATGATATAAAGTGCGAAACTTCACAACCCTGGATTAATGAATATTGTTATGAAAAGAAATGTATATTTTTAAAATATCTTGATGTTTATCGAAAATGCCAGAATGAGGCAAATAGGGTCAATATGGTAAAAGCAAGGTCAGAATATAAGTCTTTACTGCGTATGTGTAGATATAATTATGATAAAGAAAAGACTGAAAAATTAATAGGTAGTAGGCATGAAAACGCTAGATTATATTGGAATATGCTAAAAGAAACGTCTGGCATAAAACAACCTAACATATCTATGTCAACATTTGAAAAAATATTTTAAAGCTGTCAATAATCCAAATGATCGATTTTTGCACCCGATGAAGATGTTTTACATTTTATAGATAAGTATGAAAATGATGAATACAAAATTGTGTTCAGGGAATTAAATGAACATGAAATAAATCATGCTATAGGACAACTGAAGGATAATAGATCAGGCGGTCCGGATTGTTTATTAAACGAATTTTTTATTACAGGTAAACACACCTTGAATAATATTTTCTATGCATTATTTAATAAAATTTTTGAAATAGGTTATTTTCCGGAAAGATGGTCAGAAGGTTATGTTATTCAATTGCACAAAAAAGGAAGCATTAATAATGTGGAAAATTATCGGGCATAACGTTATTAAGCTGTTTAGGAAAACTTTTCACTCGAATAGTTAATAATAGGTTAAAATCATGGGCTGAAAAGTATAATGTTTATATTGAAGCGCAAGCAGGATTTTGGGCTAATATGAGTACAGTTGACAATATTTTTGTTTTAAATGGTCTAATTACTCATGTACTTAATCAAGGGAAGCAACTTTTTACTTTATTTGTTGACTACACAAAAGCATTTGATTATGTTGTAAGAGAAAGTCTTTGGTATAAATAAATTCATTTAGGATTAAGAGGAAATATATTAAACATAATAAAGTCTATTTACGATTCAGTTAAATCTAGAGTTAAGTTTTACAATAACTTAAGTGATGACTACGCATGCGCACTAGGCTTAAGACAGGGTGAGTGTTTATCACCATTTTTATTTTCGATTTAGAGGATTTATTTATTCATAATAAAGCGGATGGAATTGATGTTAATATGTTTAAAATATTCATGTTATTATATGCTGATGACATAGTTATTTTTGCAAACTCAGCTGAATCCTTGCAACGTAGTATTAATTTATTGTATGATTATTGTATGCAATGGAAACTCAAAGTAAGTGTTTCGAAAACTAAAGTAATGATATTTAAGAAAGGTGGTTATAATTCTCGTAATACTGTATTTTAATTTAATCATGAGCCAATCGAAATTGTTAAAACATTTTGTTATTTAGGTATTGTGTTTACAAGAAGAGGATCATTAAGTACAGCACAAAAAAACATTATCTGGTCAAGCCTAGAAGGCTATTTTTAAATTAGAGAAATATTTGTATAAGTTAACTTATATACCCCCAAAACATAAATTAGAATTGTTTGATAAGCTTGTAGCTCCAATATTAAATTATTGTTCCGAGGTATGCTGTTTCGCTAATGATTTATCAATTGAGAGAGTACATTTACAATTCTGTAAAAAAAATATTAGGTGTAAAGAAAACTACACAGAATGACTTCATTTATGGTGAATTAGGTCGAACTTCTTTTAAAACTATACAAATGTACAAAGCAATAAAATTTTGGCTAAGAATATTACAAACGAAACAAAATAAATATATTGTTATTGTTTACGACTTACTTAAATCAGATCTAGACATGTATCCTAGTAAAGTAAATTGGTGTTCATTATTGAAAAATCTATTATGTTCACTTGGATTTGTTGACGCTCAGATTTACCAAGGAGTAGGAAATGTTGATATGTTTCTGTCTATAACAAAACAAAGGTTAAATGATCATTTTATTCAAAACTGGAACGCAAGACTAAATCAATCCAGTAGGGCTTTATTTTATAATACAATATCATCTTTTAGATTTCAGCCTTATTTGGAATGTTTTTAATGTTCAAAATTTTGTCAAGCGTTTTCCCGTTTACGGTGTCTCTTCTCATAGATTACAGATAGAAAGCTGGTAGATGGTCTAGGCCATAAAATAGGACCCCTTTGAATGAAAGACTTTGTGTAAGATGTGGTAAATCGAAGACGAATATCAATTTTTATATTAGAATGTTTGTTATTTATTGGATATAAGAAAAAGGTATATTGATAGACGCTTTTGGATAAAGACCCTAGTATAACGAAAATTGTTGACCTTGTAAATTCAGAAAAATAAAGAACACTCTACGAAACCTTGGAATAATATATCTATAAAAAAAATGCCTTTAATATTCGAAAATTCGGTTTCTATATACAAATTAAAAGTTTTCAAATACTAAATCATTAAATAGATATTGATATTTTAGGTGTATAGTCATAAGTAAAATAGATATGTAATATATATTGTATTGTAATAAGCATCTTAATAAGAAATGTATTGATATTCGCATAAGTATATATCTCAAACACATGTCTAACATAGTGCTAGGCTGTTCCCCACCCACTCCGTTTCATTGACCGCAGTTGTTTACCATGCTGATACGATATTCAGCGATAGAATTTAAGCATAACTTTATTGTCTTATATTTAAGTTAACTTACATTTATATCCTGTCATGATTGATTGTTTATATATTCTAATATATGTCACATTTC
>NW_026852225.1:0-14734 GCF_026571515.1 Ruditapes philippinarum | reverse complement strand
AAAGGAAACGTCAATATATGTTCAAACCTTTCTATGTTTGCGTTTAGAAAAAGTAAAAAGTCGAGCGTTGCCCCCGCCCGGCGGTGGCTCTTGTATAAATTATATTAATACTGTTACAATAAACAAAAATAAAATGTTTTTGAGAAATAATAATTATAGCATTTCTAGTATAATGGGCCTTAAATGTTTCTATGGTTATTAATTCAAATTCGTCAAAGTAAGTATGTTTATATGATGAGATAGTTGACAGAAAAATAGATAATACTGTTGTTTTAATTTGTTGACGAGTAGTACATGTTTGAAGGTGTGTGTACATGCTCAAATGAGTTGGAGTATTTCGGAGAACCAAGTTAATAATGTAATTTGATTAATGAAAGTAGGTCACTTAAATACTTATTAACCACTCCCAGTTAATATTTATGTACAACTGGCCTTGTTAAAAAGTAACAACAGCAATGACATGCAACAATAATTATGTTAAATGATCTGACAAATAAGTCAACAGTTTGTTTATTCATTTATATGTTAATAAAGTATTTCAAAATAGAAAAAAGACAACAATAACAGTTCGGTATAAAAACTGTATTGTACCTTTTAGAAAAGAAACGTTTTAAAATGAATCTGTGTTAAATGATAGATAAATAATTAATAATACTCTCAAAGCGTACTATTAATGTAAGCGTATAATAGATTGTAAAGTTCTGTTCATAAATTATAAAATACAATGAACTATACATGTATTTGAATTGATATTTTCAAGAGGATTTGTTGAAATATTGATATTTACCACGTCATATTTGATATAGACAAGTATGTTTGAATTGTTTTGTTCACGGGAAAAAAAACATTCTGTTGATACTGTTGAAGCATAGAAAGTTAAGGTTCATAAAGGCCCAGTGGATAAGATCGCCGACTTAATGACACTTGCCAATCACTGTTTTGGATTCGAACCCCTGCTAGTGACTTTGGATTCTTTGGTGTGATGAAGCTATCCACCAAGCTTACAGAAGGTCGGTGGTTTTACTCATGAAATATCATACCCGCTCATGTCTGAAATATAATTCATTCAAGGGCACCCGAGTCTTCTTTCACCAGTAAAGCTGAGAAGTCGCCGTGCCGGTGTGACTTTAAATCCAACAAAAACATGGAACGGGAAGATACACTTTTTAGTCCCAGAAATAAACAAAACAGTTACATTTATTGAATACAAGGAAAAAATGCAAACTGTTTAAGTATATAATTTTGAATAACGTATTTTTATTAGTTTTTTTTTTAATATATCAAATGATAATGTATATTTAGATGTACATTTATGTCATTTCTCCCAATCCTGTTTCTATAACAACAGATCCTTACCCCCAAATTCTTTCTAATAATTTGACGTCACGGTAATCCAAGTTCTATATATAAATAATGAGGTAGTTCTCAGTTCATCAATAGGATATACTCTACCGCAGTGACTCAAGTATTGGAAACGGTGAAATATTTACACGTAATTATGGAACAGTATAAAACAGAGAGAAAATTAGCCGATAAACCATTTGTATACGCAATAATGGGAAAATCGGACGTCAAATTACAAAGATTGTTATCATTACCGGCTAACCTTGCTCTTTGTGAAGGAAACGAATTCGCTACAGTCATGACTAAAGATAAAGACAAAATTGACACCGATAAAATACTTGTACGTCAAAAATCGGTCGTATTACAGGTGAGATCAAATCTTTCTTCCGGAACGTCTACCGAAAAATTACCTGAAGGTTTATTTGATAGTTTGTGTACTAGTGACATACATACACGCTATATAAGTGGGATTAATTTGTTAAATCGTTACATTTATGACAGCGAAATGGTGAGAAATATGCCTGTATCACGAGACGCGAGAAATCGTCGAACTGCTTTAGGAAATATATTTCAAGACACGAATCCGGAAGATTTGGACAATCTGTTATCGGTGTTTGATAACAGAACTAATTCAGAGACTATTGAAAATATGCCGGCGAGTGAAATAAATCATCACCGTAGGGCAGCGCTTGGTGATATATTCCAAGGACTTGATGAAGACGATTTTGAACATTTGATATCTTTATGTGAGCAGACATGTGCTGATACAGAGCTAGGTTTCGAGGCGGGTGAAGAAACGTGTTTTCGAAGACGGCCAGCGTTACCAGATATTTTCGCAAATATTAAAGAGGATCAGTTGTCGGTCCTAATTAATAAGTGCTGTGAAGATATTGAAGAAATGGACTCAATCGAGATAAATGAGTATGAAATGCCGCGGAGATGCCGTCGGTTTGCCAAAGGAAATATTTTTTCAGACGTGAACGAGGATGATATACGGAAAATTTCTCCGGCTTATGAAGCTGGAACTGAAACAGAACATCAGACTGAAATAAGTCATCCTGATGGCCGACGATTCGCTTTGGGGAACATTTTTAATGGTGTAACTGAAGATGACGTTTTAAGAATTATGTCACTGTGTGAAATAGAAACTGATGAAGGAGACTCAAATAACGGAGAGGAAAATACGGACAGACAAACATTTGTAAATACTCGACGTGGTGCTCTCGGCAATATTTTTAAAGATGTCGATCAACAGGAATTAACAAAGATTTTGTCGGACATTTGTTCAGATTAAGAACTAACGATATGGACGAAATTACAAATATAATCTGAAAGCCAGCTTTTTTACGACAGTAACTAAAAGATTTTTTGCTTTTTAAACTCAAAATATGTTTTTTAACTAAAAGTTTGTGTTTATGTTAAAATATTCATTTTTGTGGGAAGAAATTAATACTACATTGTAATTCATTACTAGTTTTACTAATACTTTTAGTTATAATCTGTAAGTGAATACAAATAATATGGTCATAAAGATTTTTTGCCTCTTTAAAAAAAAGATAAAATAATATAAGTCGTATATCTAGTATGTTTGATTTGTGGTTTATTTCAACCGTAATCATGTTTGAATGAATCATATTTTTTTCGATTTGTATAGAGTGGGATGAATTTACGTAAAAATTTGGTGTCACCTTTATCTTGTTATTAGATCATTATTGGAAAAAGCATTAGATAAACTTGCTATTTAATCTTTGACAAGATAAATCCACCCTTTTGTTCAAATATATGCTATATGTCTAAAACCCGTGTCTATCCTTCTGTTCAATGGATTACTGATATTTCATAATCATTGGAAAGGTTCAACATTGACATTTTTTTAAAACTGTAAGAAAAGTAAGCCAGTCATTTCGCAATGTAACAGCATAATAAACGTTGTTAATTAATATATCAAAGTCATTTTTGGCCAGTTTAATTTTGTAAATACGTACTTCTTAACTTTTACCTATTCATCAAAGTCATTTTTACTATAAAGAAATCTTTGTTTTCAATTACAGGTTGTTTAAAGAATACTCGTTATGCTTTAATGGCAGTTTTATCATTCTTTTTAGCTTTTTTTTTAAAAATATTATTGAACGAGAATTTTTTTTTTCATTTTTGTCAAATGCATTCTCCGGGTAAAAAAGCTTTTTGATATTATAGGCCTAAGTTTGACAGAGGGATGTGTTCTGCTTATTGTTTAAATCTGATGTATTCGATTTTTCCACATCAAGTCTTCAAGAATTATTTAAATTTACATGACCATACAGATGTTTCTTCTATTTTATGTAACTTCATGTATTAGTTAGTGACTACTATTTTTATACCTCACATGGGATATTATAGACATGCCTAAATGGTTCATGCTCTTGATATTGTGTTATATCCAAGAATTTGCTCAATGTTTATGCTCTTACATACTTACCACAGATGTTCTTTTTGCCATGATTTATAACGCTTTGTGCAATAATATTTCATTTTGTAATGTTACACTAATGACGCAAATAAAATGATGTAAAAAATATCTGGTATTTTAAATTATATTCTTCACTGTCGTATTATGACAGGCACTGACAGCTGTTGGTAAATTGACGATCTTGTATTTATGTAATAAGGAAATCAAAATGATGAAAGACTTATACACGACCGGATACTGTATAAATAAAAACGGTATGCCGTATAAATGAAAACGGTATGTTGTATAAATGATGGCGTATACCGTATAAATGATGGCGGTATACCGTTTAAGTGATGACGGTATGCCGTATAAATGATGTTTGAATGCCGTATCAGCGATGGCAGTATACCGTTTACATGATGTTTGAATACCGTATCAGCGATGGTGGTATACCGTATCGCTACAGCGATGGCGGTATACCGTTTTGTAATAAATACCATATACCGTATGAATGATATCAATTGACCATACAACTGATGATAATTTAAACCTTAAACGGAATGAGTTTGTTTCCTTTATTTTCTTAAATCATTCACTACTATGTTGAGATCGTTATGGTATTTTATTTCACTTCCGTACGTTGCAGGATTCATTAAGTGCATATTTTGATAAAAAGCCACAGTAGGTAGGTTTTCAGTCAACACGGGTCGAGAATGTTTTTGTAATTACGTACCAAGAGGCATATCAAGCGTAATTGAATGTAACTAAAAATCGTACGTAAGTACTATTTTGTCGTTGAAAATTCACAGTGAATAATTTTATTAGTCATTTCACTGCCTTTTCGTTGAAAAATAGGAAAGCTTCATTTTCATAAGAGTACGTGAAAAGAAGTATTGATAAACACTGATAACTGTATGATACGACATGAACATCGCCCTAAATACTTAATCATATCATAATATATTTCCGGCCATTCATATACATAGATAAAATTTACAATATAAAGAATTTTGTTCGTTATTTCATCACTCGAGTGTTTTACAGTTTATAGTACTTAAGCCAGGGTAAAGAGTAGTAGAGTCACGTGATTTCGAGAATTTATTAGCTGCAAGTGTCATTCTAAATAGTTTATCAAAAATATTGTTAAAACAAAATATAAGCAATATTTCATATAATTGTCCGCTATATAAGTAATACGTCATCCATTAAAGACACCTGACATTAATTACTTATGTTCCTACGTCATTTTATTACGATGTATGTAACATTTAATATCGACTGGCTCAAAAGATTATGCTAAATGATAGTAAAAATATTAATAAAGCTTTCGGCATTGAAGCGAAACTTTGGGACCTACAGGACGTTATGTAGTCATATACATTGTATATTATAAAACGTACATTAATACTGCACATTTGTATCGTCGCTTTTCATTGGATGATCGTGATGTTTTTATAGTTTTATATACACGACCGCTGTCAATCTATGAAACAACCTCACTTTTCCCCAATAAAAAGGAAGTTTGCTGCATTATAAAGTCGTTAGAAATATTCCGGACAGGTTATATAACTGTATATAATCGGTTGTTTGCAATATAACCATCGCGTTGCTCACCCATATGGTGTCTTTCCGGTGGCGAGGGTAAACAAACCCAAACCCACAAATAACCCTCGCCTTGCGGTTCATTAGGGCCGTATAACTTGTCAAAAATCTTTATAACTATTAATATACATGTATAAATTAGTACTTTGTATCGCGAAGTACATGTATATTGATGGTAATATTACGCTTGTGGGAGCTGTACCGACAGTTTAATGAGTGAAACGTGTCACATGACGGAGCTGTTGTGGTCTAGATTAAATGAACAGCTGTCGCAAAAATATTAAGGGTTGGAAAATTATCAAATGAACAAAAAAATATATCTGATACATTTTTATATTTTTGATACATTTTGACGACGACTACACTGAACCAATGTTTGAAAACTTCTTTCGTTTCCTTTTCAATATTTGAGGAAAGAAAAACAGAGTTCAAATAAATATTTTGTATCCGTAGCCACCAGTAGAGACCCGAGAGCCAGACTAGTCTGCACATCAATGCAATCTGATTAAGCTTTTCACTATTTTTAGCACAATTTTAGTGTTTTTGGTACTGAAATCTCTAATGAATGAGTTTTTTTTTCATTTAAAGCAGGGCAAATTCATTACAGAAATTCACCAGGTTAAGGGTCAGAGATATGTGTTTCAGATATACTGAATATAACAATATGATAGGTCAGGGACATTAACGAAAAGATAACTGGAAGGGAAGATTTTCTAGTACTCGTGTGATTAATAGGGCAAGAGTTCATCTATACTGTCCCAATATTTCATTTTATATACGTCACACCGACTTAATCTCGTTTACTTTAAATGTTCTTTTGTTTTCATAAACTTAAAAAGACTGTTTATAGAGGTTACTAGGTTAGATTAAGCGAAAATTTGGCCATGGAACACATACTGTTGTATCCACTGTTTGTAACGCATTATGAGGTCATTCTTCGATTGTCCTGGATTTAAGCCAGTAGAAGAAATGAACGGACATAAGTATATTAAAGAAACACGCCTTGTGGAGGGTAAAAGAAATTTAAAAAAAAAACGGACTTAAGAACTGATAAGAAATAATATAAGAAATTTATATAAATTTACAATCCAAGTATAGATTTAAATTCACTGACTATGACGATTTTTTTCCATTTTATAAACAAAATTGAACAGTGTCAAGTAAAATTTATTTCTGTATACATGTATAAACGTCAATTTATTCACGGCCATAAAACGGGTAAACCTATCTTATATCATAATACAGATATACAATATTACTAGGAATTACATCATAAATATAGAGCAGCCGTCTATATGGATTTTATAGACGTCATGAAAATCCAATGAAACTCGGCGTTACTAACGTGCGTTGTTATAAAGATACGTTATAAAGATTCTTCAGTCGCGTGCAGCTATAATGGAAGGCCTTTCAGGCACTGAGAGCACGGACCCCGGACATGTCATCATTCATGTCCATAAATGTTATCATCTACCAAAAGGTGACCTATGAATTTTGATTTAAATATGTATGCAAGTAGATTTTCTTTTGTGCTCGCAATAAACCATACCTTTTACATTACAGTGGAGCCTTGCTAATCCGAGCCCTTCTAATCCATCCGAACAAAATGTCCGGTCCCAATTTTATTCGTTCTTTTTTTAATACATTGTATTAAACTCGCACGTGACTCCGTTTTCCACCTGTGAATTTGATTTTTTTCTTTACGTATTTTCATTGATATAATATCAGAGAAATATCCTGGCAGTCTGTAAGAACGGAATGTTAAACATGTAGACATGTGGGATCAAAATATTTTTCACGAAAGGCCGAGGTCTTTGAATATTTTGTTTATTATCAAATATTTGTTTTTCGCTATTAGGTTTCTTATAAGAGAAAATTTCACGTAACTGAGAAAGTAAATTTTCATGAGAAAAAAGAGAAAGTACAAAGGCATTTTTTGTATGTCTACGAAATCTGACTATGCTTTACCGGGGCTTATCCCTTACCCTGCTGGAACCGGAAGGGGTTGGCGTTTGCTACCAGTATGAGGAAATTCAAGTTTTTTCCATAAATACAGTATTTATTTTCATTGAGTGGTATGATGATTTTCAGGCCACAAGATGAAAATAAATAATGTATTTGTAGAAAAAACTTGAATTTTCTGATTATCATATACATTTTTCTCTTTAACATCACAATTTGAATGACTTTCCCTTAAATTTTGTATATTGGCTGAATATAGCAGAAAGTAGTCCGGCAAGACACCAGTGAAAATACGTAAAATATGTTTCATTGCATTGAAAATATTTTTTACAGTGAAAATACGGAAAATGAAAAGACGCATTTTATTTCATCAATATTTCATTTACAACATGTATGTACCCTGGCCTGGCTCTATAGTGTTAGCTGACCAGCCTTGATGTCCCTAAAATTGATAATGAATACTTCTGAAAACATGAAAGCTGGACAAGTACGTCCATTTAAGAAATTCAGCAGTTTAAGTGTTAGCAGAACATTACAGAAGTATTAGTCACGTATAGATAAAAAGTTATCTCGATTTCAGGGATCAGTCATTAAACATATGTCATTATTTATCAGCCTTCTGTCGCAATATTGATTATTGGCTGACGCACATTGTAACTGTCCTGTATTTAATCATCTTCTACATTTATTACGTAGCTTTCTTTGGGAAATTAAGGGAAAGTTATTTGCTAATCTATTGACATATGGAAAATATTTGCTACGTAAATGTTGGATTCTGTAAACGCCGAATATTTATTTTACCTTCGATCTGTGCCGAGAATCGTAGCAATGACGTAAATGTACATGTATTAATTTTCTTTTTTCAGCCTTCTCGTACATAAAGCATGTGTAAAACATAATAATAAATAACCATCTTTAATAATTACAATTGGTTTAAACTTATTTATTTAAGCTCGATTGCGAAAGAAGCTCTTGCACTTTCTTGTCCGCTTCCTGGAACCAACTAGTACTGGTTTCATATGAATAAAGATGGTCGTGACCCGATTAGGCTTGAACCTCACCCCTGGGTTGAGAGGCAAACCCTTTAACCAGTAGGTCACCGCTCCCCTAATATATAAATATGTTTAAACCAATAATTACAAGACTGTTTTAACTCGTTTTAACAATTACATATATAATTATAATATCTTCTGAATTTCCTGAGTAAGATATTTTTGAGAGTTTACCTGTCTAGATGTCCTGAGGAACTCAACAAGAGTCATTTGGTCATCCAAATTTGTACACCGTTTACGCATTTTCACTACAATCGGCACCTAAATTATGCAACCAACGCATTAGTTAAACATAAGATATAAACGGTTAAAGGTCCATTAAGCACCAGATATCGCTTATATTTTTCGAAAACATTTATTATGCTCCCCGAAAAAAATCGGGGGAGCATATAGTCGCCGGGTTGTCCGTCCGTCCATCAGTCCGTCCGTCCCAAATTCGTGTCCGGCCCATAACTTTGTTATTTAAGGTAGGATTTTACAACTATTTCACAGAAATGATAACCATATTAAGACGACGCATCGCGCGCAAGGTCGATACCTTGAAGGTAAAGGTCACAGCATGACCTTGAAGCAAAGTCCTGTCCGACCCATAACTTCGTTATTTGAAGTCGGATTTTACAACTATTCCACATAAATAATCACTATATTGAGACGGCGTGTCGCGCGCAAATTTGGGTCGCTACCTTGAAGGTCAAGGTCACAGCATGACCTTGCAGCAAAATCTTGTTCGACCCATAACTTCGTTATTTGAAGTCGGATTTTACAACTATTTCACATAAATAATCACGATATTGAGACGGCGTGTTGCGCGCAACATTTGGGTCGCTACCTTGAAGGTCAAGGTCACAGCATGACCTTGCAGCAAAACCATGTCCGGCCAATAACTTCGTTATTTGAAGTCGGATTTTACAACTATATCACAGAAATTATCACCATATTGAGACGGCGTGTTGCGCGCACTATTTGGGTCGCTACCTTGAAGGTCAAGGTCACAGCATGACCTTGCAGCAAAATCGTGTCCGGCCCATAACTTCGTTATTTGAGGTCGAATTTTACAACTATTTCACAGAAATGATCACCATATTGAGACGACATGTCGCGCGCAAGTCGGAAGTTAGATCTCATTGAGTAGAAGTGCAGTGCAAAGAATAGTAACTCTGCCTTGCCTAAAATTGGAATTATCACATTTTGATCTTTGTCTGGGACATAACTCTCAAAACTACAAAAGATATACTTTTCTGTGTCCAAAACCTAGTCGGGAAGCATTACCCGGTTCAACCGGCTCTTGTTTCTTTTTGCTCTGTTACAGTTTCCGAAATGGCATTTAACTGACCATACGGCTGAACCGTATTTGCATTTCGACACATTTGGTCCTAAGTAAAGTTATAGTGATAACGTTTTCTGTATAGACTTTTGTCTTAGAACAAATTACAATTCCAATATATTGCCGTTTTCTTCACGTCATTAGCATCAAACATCCATTACAAAAATAAATCATTTTAAAATACAGGTTTGCCTTTTTCTCATAGGAAAATTTCGTATTCATTTCTGAAGTTTAATGTGCCTTTAACGACGGCAGGCAGCAATGCCTTAGATATTTAGAAAGTGCTCGATTCGCATTTTAAGCGAGTCGTAATTTTATTTTCTATGGCTATACTTAGAAATAATTGAAGTTTTGTTCCTAAGTCGAAAATGTTGTGAATGTTTTGGCAGTCACCTTAAAATAATGTAATGCAAGAAATTACTTTCCGAAATATTATGGAGGTATATGTTGCCATAAACAATTATTACTTACACGATTAAATATACTAATAATAGTGTATGACCAATGCATATTTATTTTTGTAATTTAGTATCAGATTAAATAAATACATGTGTTATTAATCAGATTTAAAATGTGTATATATTTATATCAGGTCGTTTGTTAAAGTTTTTTCGGCTTTTGCTACACTGGTCTGTTATATGTGAAAGTCTAGACCGGTGATACAAGGGGTCACCGTACAAATTAATCACTTCATAGTGCATGTAGTATTAATGAATCTTTGTACGCTTTATACTTAAAGATTCATAAAGCCGAAGATATTTTTAATTATCTTGGAAGAGCAAATGTTATAGTAATGGGTTAACAACATGTGAGACACATATCACGTGATGAGTATAGCACTACTTGAGAAATCATTTGCAATAAATCATAAAAGTAGACAGTGTTTTTATTTTTACTTTTATACAAAATACTGAATTGCTATGTGTGTATTAAGTAAGAAGAAATAAAAAGAAAAAAAGGTTTTGGAAAATTGCTCTAATATTATTTTTAGGCTTAATGGGCCTTTAAGAAAACCTTTCAATATTCCACAATCAAGTCAAATAAAGTCACTGTAGTCGGAAGCGTACCTTTTTATAGTCGTAACAGTACCTTTTTATAATTTTTACGCATTGTTTATTTGCTTTTAGGCTAATTTAATGTCATTTTCCTGCAAATTGCAGCCAATCGAATGCTTTCTTTTAAGCGGAGTTTGATCCTTAAATTCAGAATAACTAATCCTGAGCAGTACATTATCAAAATGCTAGTCCGTATTTTTGTCGAAAAAAAAAGCCTCAAAGTCCGTCAATGTAGAATTTGATTTTTAATTTTTTTTATCGTTTTCATTTATGTTCTCTAACGTTTACTTTGTATACAATTATTTCCTTGACCTGTCTATGTTATTATCAACTGTTACATCAGTGTACTTTGCCTGACCACTACTACTAAAATCATTTGTGGTTGATTTCTTCACAGTCCTGAAGAATGACTGAGATTGATGAATTAATTTGTCATGTGCAATAAGATCTACATATGTGATATATACACCGGGTTCAACGGTTTACTTACAGTTAACATCCATTTAGTTGCCATTTTAGCTCGTCTGTTGCGAAGAAAACGTTATTTTGACAGTAGTAAGTCAAAGGACATTTTGAAACCTTTATTTGTTTATTGATTCTCATTTAACTTCGAATTTTTGTCAAAAATGTCTATTAAGTAGAATGATTTCAAAATTACGAAAGGCATCAACATGAAACTTGTAATAATTGTTTATATTGACCAAGCACAGTAGTAAGACAATGGATATAATTCTGAAATCTATATATTTTGAGGGCCTTTTTTTTAACTGAGATTTTTGTTGTCAAAATTGGTTCTTGAATATTGATGGTCGTTGCCGTTAACAGGCGAGCGTTAACACCGCACGCATTGCTCTTGTTATTGTACATGCATTTGGGATGAATATTTGATGAATTGGATGTGTTGTACATTTATGAAATTTCGCAATAAACATCTATTTTCTTTGAAATAATTTGCTATGAAAATAGCGGCAGTAAATAATTTAATAGTGCAATTAAAATAAATGTACTTTAGTTTGTGCCGGTCGGTAGAACACTAATTTTAAACAATATGTTTTCTAATGAAACAGTTCTAGGGCTTGTTCGGGCTGTTTAATCTTTGAATACATATACTCATTCTTAATATGAGGGTCGGCCACAAGTATAAGAGTTTCTATCTTATATAGTAATTTATGGATCACAAAAGTTAACCTATTTTGTAACGTTTCTTTCACTGGTCTTAGGAGCTACAGCCAGAAGTCGTATGTTTTTTAATTACATATGACATACTGTACCCATTATTGGGACAATTTAGACACTAAGGATGGTTATTGGCCAATATTTGTGCCATATGAACGCTATGGTTAAGATCTGGCATATGTGAATTGTCATTCATTGCATCGCGTTAATTCGAAATGAAATTTGATAAATGATGATAAACTTTTCATTGTTAACTTTCTAATTTTTTCATTTTTCACTTATCAGTGGATTATTTGGGTATTTATTAGTTTTTGTTTGTACAATCATTTGATGGTGTTTTGGTTGGTTTTTTTATTATTCTTGTATAATGTTGACATTTATTTTTGAACGAGTTTTATTTTTGTGTAGATACCGATTTAATTATTTCAACATCAGCTTTTGAAATAATGAGATATTTGGTATTAAACGTACAATTAATTCAATGGCTGGATTTTCTTACTTGATTTTTCATCTCCAGCCATATATTTAGCTTTCATCTTACAAATACTATTTTCGCTTGATTAGAAGACGATTATTCATAATCCGAAGATTGACGGGAAGGGCCGAACATTTCTGATTGTAGTTCGCTAAATAACTTAAATGGACTTGTCTATCTTTCAATCTGGTACAAAACCAATCTTTACGTATTATGAAAATCTTGTTCAGCAATGATCGCATGGGTAGAGAAAACAAATAAAATTATGCATCATTGAATCAAATATTAGTCACTGAAAAATATAAGTAAAATCCCCTGTATTCATCAAATGTATGTTAAAATCGTGTTCAGTAAGTGTTGCATCAGATTATATTGATTAATTTGTGACGTAAATAAAATCTTGTACTTACATTCAATAGAAATTAAAGGGTTTCTTGAGAAATTGACAGAATATAGAAGTCTTAGTTTAGTAATATTTTACGATCTGAAAATTACGTTTATTATATTTATTTAATACACTGTACTTGAACGCTGCTTGTCTGTTGTCTGTAAAAGATCTGATAGAAATATCGTTTGTTTTTGAAGCAAGGGGACAATATCGTCAGTTTTTGGGTTACTAAAAGTTAATTTTATTTTAAACGCAAACCACGTTTTGCAAAAGGATATTGAATTGTACTGCTAAAAAAAGAGTACAATTCATGAAGTAGTTTTTGTACACCAAGTAAGAATTTAGGAATGCTGGCAAAACAAGAATATTTTATCACAGTTACGTGTGCAGATGTTGAGATAAAAAGAAGGATGTTCAAATTGATTTTTTATGAAGATAAATACGCATGTTTTACAAATGATTTGCATCATGCCTCTGATGATGATGTAGGTATACCCGCTGGGATTCCGCATACTGTGCATTTACCAAGAAATGTTAATATCTTACGATTTTCTGTTCATAGAAGTTCATTGATTTTCAGAATAACCAGATATATTCTCAAGTGTAATGTTCAGTTTAAGGTAGGGATTTGACTCCCAATGTGTTTTAGTCAGTGGTATTTTCACAGATATCCGAAAATTGAATCACACACACATTTTTTTGCTTGACTAGAATATATTTATATACATGTATTTAGGAGAGCGACAATACTCACCTTAGCATTTGCGTCTTCACACTTTTTCTGAAGTTATTGTACCACCCAACTTTTTATATATCCTTTGAGACATTGCTTTGAAACTTGGAATACATGTATTTGTTTATGGTCATCATTCATATGCCCCAGCTAGGTGACATAAATTTGTCCAGAATTACGTTTTTCGTACCACAAAAAAAAAGAAAGAAAAAAATCAATGCCATTTAAGTTATTGCTTCCATGTTAGTGTCAAATATCCCAACGTCCTTGCAAGAGGAGATAACTGAAGAATTTGAATAAATACCCTGGGTACTGTTCTGGACAGTAAAAGAGCTATACGTGTACGGTACATGAATGTTATATTTTACTATACAAGTTATACGGTATATTTAAGTTCGCTAGAGTTAATTACTGACAAACTTACGGAAGTATAGAATATGAACGATGTATGTGTGAAATGACTTTTAGCTTCAGAAGATAACGGTATCAATAAGTAGTGTTTAATTCGTGTAATTTATGCTTATAGCACAGTCATTAATGCAGCAGAAGATTATTGAAATCGAAAAAGAACCAGCAACAACAACACAAAAACAACATTGTTTTATTTATTTATTTATTTAAGTTATTAACATTATATCATACAATTATTGTTTGTAGAAAGACTTCGCCATTTACATGTACAATGTATAAGGAAGTCATTCACTTCTAGTTTTATGATCTATTGCTTTCATTTTCAGGATTTTTAACAGACGACCTTGTCACTGCAGAAGACAGCGGGAACCAAAAGAAATATTTAGGCGTCTGTAAACTACCCGGGGAAAATCGAAAGGTGAATAGAAGCTTTATTATATAAAAAAGATATATATCAAAGTTTACTTTTGTCAAATTGAATTAAAGAATGAGCACAGTAGTGTTATTAATCGACTGAAGTCGAGATAAATGTTTACTTTGTTCTTGTTCCGCATTGAATGCAAATTAAATATTACATCATAAAAAGCAAAGTCGAATGCGGACTTATTTTTATGTGGTTCATACATTGTAAATAACATGCTGTTCTATCGCGTAATAACTTATGTAAAATATAGATTTCTTTTTTTTAAAAGAACAATTACGGACAAGGAAGAATTTTTACGAATTTACTTTTAAAAATTATGTCATACTTTGTTTCAAATGTTAAATCTTTAGCAAACGC
>NW_026852224.1:0-27804 GCF_026571515.1 Ruditapes philippinarum | reverse complement strand
CGTAACTGATAATATTTTATTTAAGACTTAAAAATTAAACTTTTTTTTCAATTTCACCCCCCAATCTTTGTTTTAAACAAATTTCCCTTCTCTTGATTTCTTTTTTTTAAGAGTTGTCTGTTTTGTCTATTTCGTTAAAATATATACTCTTTTTGTTTTTTTGAAATTTAAAGGGAAATTTAAAATTTAAATTTTCCCTTTTTTCCCATATTTTTGACAGCATGGGAAAAACCTCTTCAGTATTTTTTTTTTTTTTTCAGAGCTTTGGGGGATTGACACTCACATGGAGAAAAAAAAGGGGGCCATTTTGGGGTTGCTTTATTAGTTGAAAAAACAGAAAATTTATTTATTTATTTAAATTTATACTTTTAAATTTTTAATTTTTTCAATTTTTTTTTTACCCTTTAAAAAGCCTGCAGTATTTATTTGGGGCGTTGTCATTTTCCCTTCTAAACAGTTTATTATTTGGGCAGAACTTGATCGATTCCCTTACCGCTTAGACCCAGATTTACATTGTTTAAATTTTTCCTTTGTCGCATGTCCCATGCCTAAATTATAAATGCCCAAAGATGTAGACATAAAATAATCATAACGAAAATGTTATCCGAGCCTGAAAAATGTAAAAAGATTGTTAATACATGTATATTTATAATGAAAAATTTACCAAATTTATCAAATTTCCCAAAACTGAAAATAATCTCTAAAACGCCCATTAGGCCTAACATTTATTATTTCTAAAAACGGTTATTTTTATAATTTGGGGATTCTCCATTAATAACCTTATAAATCGTAACCCTAAATTTTCTTAACTGTTGTCCTTAGTAAACGTCAATAAGATCAAAATACGATGTTTTGTTTTTAAACCCCAAAAAATGTTACTATCTGTGGAATGGCCCAATTTATTTCATATTCAACCCGTGATATTGAAGCTTACGCCTCTGATAGGAAAAACCTTATTTATCTTTTGAGGCTTTTCTTCCCAAAATAAACTTGCAGAAATGTTAACAGGTGTTGAAAATAACGACCAGAAAGTTGTTTTAGAAATACAGAATTTTACTAAAAATTACTAATTTTTTCAAGCACAAAAAAGTTTGCAGATTATCAAACCATTTAATAATATGTACAAAGTCGTTTTAATGTGCCTATTATAGCAAAAATATTTTATTCTAAAATATTCATTTAATGGCATGTAATGTATTAAAAATATTAGATCATTGGCCGGTAGAACCAGTATTGTGCTTTGTTAGCATTTTGGAACAAGTATTTCTAATAATATTCTCCCTGCAAAAGTCACTACTCGGTAAAAGAAGACCTTTTTCGGCCGAGCATTGTCTAAAACGAATGTAAATACAAGCTATCAGTATTGTCATTAAAGGCAGGTGATACGTTTTATTACAGACATTTGGTGTCTTATAATTTGTAATTGTTTCATGTTTTCTGATATTGTCACAGACATTGTCAAGAATGATTGACACCATTGTGCGTGAAATACTCTGTAAGGTACATTCTATCATAATAACGATAAGAAAGAATACTTGGAAATAAAACACTATATTTCATAAACAAGAGGGCCATAATGGCCCTAGATCGCTCCCCTGACCAATCAACCGCATCAAAGCAATGTCTTAGACAAGCATCCTAGCCAAGTTTGATGACAATTGAGTCAAAAATGTGACCTCTATTGTGTTAAAAAGGTTTTCCATATTTGGGCCATGTGACCTAATTTTTGACTGGAGATGACCCATCTTCGAACTTGACCTATAAATCATCAAAACAACCTTCCTGACAAATGTCCAGGATATTTGGATCAAAACTGCAGCCACTAGAGTGTTAAATAGATTTTTCTATTTCAAATTCCCAGAATATTTGGATCAAAACTGCAGCCACTAGAGTGTAAACAAACTTTTTCTATTTTAGCTCCTGTGACCTAGTTTTTGACCAGAGATGATCCATCTTCGAACTAGACCTAGAAATCATCAAAACAACCTTCCTGACAAATTTCCAGAATATTTGTATCAAAACAGAGCCACTAGAGTTTTAACAATCTTTTTCTATTTTTATCTCCTGTGACCTAGTTTTTGACCGGAGATAACCCATCTTCGAACTTGACCAGAAATTATCAAAACAATCCTCCTGACAAATGTCCAGAATATTTTAATCAAAACTGCAGCCAGTAGAGTGTTGACAAGCTTTTTTTCTATTTTTAGCTCCTGTGACCTAGTTTTTGACCGTAGATAACCCATCTTCGAACTTGACCTATAATTTATCAAAACAACCTTCCTGACAAATTTCCAGAATATTTGGATCAAAACTGCAGCCACTAGAGTGTTAACAAGCTTTTTCTATTTTTAGCTCCTGTAACCTAGTTTTTGACCGGAGATGACCCATCTTCGAACTTGACCTAGGAATCATCAAAACAACCTTCCTGACAAATGTCTAGAGTATTTAGATCAAAACTGCAGCCACTAGAGTGTTAGCAAGGTTTTTCTATTTTTAGCTCCTGTGACCTAGTTTTTAACCGGAGATAACCCATCTTCGAACTTGACCTAGAAATCATCAAAACAACCATCCTGACAAAAATCCAGAATATTTGGATTAAAACTGGAGCCACTAGAGTGTTAACAAGCTTTTTCTATTTTTAGGTCCTGTGACCTAGTTTTTGACCGGAGATGACTCATCTTCGAACTTGACCTAGAAATCATCAAATCAACCTTCCTGACAAATTTCCAGAATATTTTTATCAAAACTGCAGCCACTAGAGTGTTAACAAGCTTTTTTCTTTTTTTATCTCCTGTGACCTATATTTTGACCGGAGATAACCCATCTTCGAACTCGATCTGTATTTCATTGAGACAAACATTCTGACAATGTTTGACAATGATCCAATCAAAACTGTGCCTGCTAGACTGTTAACAACCCAATTGTTGACGACGAACGACGCACTACGCACGACGACGGACGCCGGACATAGCCCCATCACTATACCTCACCTTGACCACTTCGTGGTCAGGTGAGCTTAAAACAGTAATGGTTATCATTTAAATGAAGAATCATGTTGTTTAGACTGTGACTTATGAAATAAGAAATATATTTCATCTTATTAATAAAATTCCGGGTGCTTTCATATAAGCCACTGCTTAAAGTGTATAAAGCAATATCTTTTCTGACCGAAGTTTACAATTTTCGTTTTGATTTTAAATATAAGAAAAAAGAATATTTCGTTGGTACATTTCCTTATTAGCGAATAGTGCATGCACGACATATTTGTTAAACAGTTTAAATTCTACTAAATTAGCAGCATTGTATTTTGTTCCGGATAATTTCATTCTGTTACCGTACAATATTCATGTGTGTTAAATAACAGAATGGTTCATCTCATTCAACAATCGACGAAACAACATTTTGTTGATATTGCTGTATACCCTTTAAATGTCCAAAGTGAAAACAATCCCGTACACAATGATTCCTATTACTTAATTAATTGATTGTGATTGGTTTAGTTTCTTGAAAATCTGATCCCCTGAAACTACATTATGATAATAATGGTATGACGAAATATATCATTACAATTTTCATCATGTTTTGTTAACACTGATTTCAAGGATAAATTGTCTTATTACACACAAGATAAGTCATGTCAAATGATTTTTTTTTTTTTTTCAAAATAAAATATCTCGGATTTTCATATTTTCTAAATTATTATCGTTTTCGTGTTATAAATTGTCTATCTAGCGAATCACATAGAATATTTCTAACGTGTAAGACGTGTTTAATAAATGTTAATTTTATTTGCTCAAAATGTAGAAAGGGAAAACGTGATAAAGCCTCTTGAAATAATTCTTTAGTTACCTTAAAAATATGACCACTACAGATCTGATTTTGTTCAGACTCTTATGATGTCTCTCGTAAGTTTTTCTCGGCTTGATGTTATATGTTAATAAGAGACGTTTCTTTTACGCAATTAAAACACTACAACTTCAGAATAATGACAACTTAACTAAAATAACTGATATATTCATATCAATTTCAACTTCCTGACAGTTACATCATGGCAGACCTGACATATTTGAGATAATATTTGACTTCGGTTATATCATTCTGAAAAGTTTTAGCGATAAAAATATGTAACTGAATATTACAGTTGAATAAATAACGTAAAAAATGGCAAATTCTAAGCTCACTACACATTTAAACAGGAACTGTCAGTTTCATCAGTATGAAATTACATAAAAGTATTCATAATGAATGGCGGAGAACTACTCAGAATTATCACCTGTTCTATGTTCCATATTACACATTGTGAAACATTTCAGTGCCGAAACATTTTTGCAATTAATAGTAAGGCTATAATTAAAGTTTTGATCAAGATTAATGATCGACTCCTTTAAAGCAATACAAACATTAACAGAAATAATTATCAAGTAATGCTAAATAAAAGGATAATAGAATCCGTTAAGTGGTGTACAAGTTGCAATATTGATACTAAAGCATTGATATCAGCTTTATACGAAATAATACTTTTAAATATAAATAAGCCTAATTTTGCTGTTGATAAACATTAATATTAACTTGTTGAAAACAAATAATTACAAATGTCTTATTCCATTTATTGAAATTGAATTTTTTTCAGATTACATGAAGTTATACACGTTGAATAGACGAGAATTCAAATCGTAATTAATCTTTAAAATATGGCATGAAACAAAAACGTAAGATGCGTGTCCGTTCAATTTCGAAACGCAGAATTATTTTTAGTAGGTTTTTTCAAAATTGCAATCGTTATAATTACGCCATTAACCCAATCATGCCTTTTTTAAACCCATCATAAAACATATCCGATAAATATCAAACACTTAGCAAAGTCTTGTGATAAACAAAAATATTACTTGCATATACATGTTTTTCAAATCGAATTGTTGTTTGTTTGTTTTTGTTTTGTTTTTTCAAAAATTTACTAACTCATTCAAATATAGTAATGTCATTTTTAAACATATGCTTTCAGGAATCTGATTGTACAATTTGCGATGATATTTTCATCTTTGCTTCGATACACGTTCCTCTGTTTGTTTTTGTACTATATAAAAACTTGTATTAAATTCACTTCACGATAATTGATTTTATTTATTGGAGTTTCAAGTGATAACAATGGAATGTAAACTAAAATAATCGTTTAGACATGATGATATATCTTTATTACTCAAAAGATCACCCTCTTGACAACAATACAATTTCTCAATAAGACTTGTCTGACTGTGACAATGTCTTATTTTATTGCTCGAATCAAAACCAAATTCACAGTATATAGCTGAAATTTTAAGTCGGTCGTTATAGTCGTGTAATGGCAACATACTGATTCATATGTTGTCACATTGTGGCATACATGATTTACGGTAACGCCTAAAATCAACGCTAAAACAATGAAACATTAATAATGAAAGTAAGTCATTTCTCATGAACCATAAAATATGAAAAGCTTTTACCTGAAACACTTATGTGATATTATTTCAGGAGGCAACTTTACAACGCCCATGATTCAAAGGTTGATTTTGACATAATTAAAAGTTTCATTATCATTAACATAGTTCTAAAATAGCATTCATTGTCTTTCAACATTTTATCTACTGAATATTATCATTAATATTAATGTCGCATGTCTATGATAATAAAATGATTTTGGTATATAACATTATATTTGTGTTACTTCAAAAGTACAACGTAGGAGTTGATTTAAAGTTGGCAAATAAGAAAAGCGATAAAAGTCAACGTCAGGTTACACCGACATGACGTCAGTTTGACAGCAGCAAGTTTCATATCTAAAATTATACGAAAATTTCAAATACGAAATTCAAAACAAAATACAAGACATTGTATCAAAACTGGTTCAGTCTGTATCGTAATTGAAACGACAACTCATAAATGTTATAATCATCTTCAA
Organism: Ruditapes philippinarum; assembly: GCF_026571515.1. Classification (NCBI taxonomy): domain Eukaryota; kingdom Metazoa; phylum Mollusca; class Bivalvia; order Venerida; family Veneridae; genus Ruditapes; species Ruditapes philippinarum. The sequence continues at coordinate 21,869 of NW_026852224.1, read as the reverse complement.
AAAAATAGTAAACAGATTTGTTAACAAAGCTGACAAACTTTGGATTTTGTCTGTGTCTTTTGTTACATAATTCTGAAAGGTTTAAGTGATATGAATATATAACTAAACATCAATTTTGCAAACACTAAAAGCTTTTATTGCTACGTTTAATTTGCAAACTGAATATGATCTTCTGTAATTGCCAATCATTTCAACATTCATCATACTTTATCCACATTTGTTTTCTCATTTTTATGTAATCGAAACTTAAATGCACCACATTATGGAATTAAGGTGCTTTTAAGTATTACAATGTTTTAAACAAAGTTATTTTTTAATTGATTGTGTTTTTATGTAAAAGCTGTTACTATCTGATACTCATTTTAAAAAATCTCAAATTTAGACATTTATAAATAAAACAATTATCAAGTTGTACATGAATAATAAAGTATGTTTAATAGACAAATATAGGAACTCAATGTTTGCCGATCATTTATGAGTGTTTCAAATGCGTCTTTATAAATGCGTGTATCTTTCATATTCCTGATTCTTCCTTATTTTATCTTGTAATTAAATCTTGTAACTAAATTGTAATTATCTTACGACTTATCTTATTAAAGTAGTACTCGATCGATCAGACGGAGTATTTAATATTCAGACTCGGATTGTTTAAATATGAAATACATGAGATACAGGGAAAAATAGTAACACATAAAATGTAACAAATGAGTATGTTATATTTAATGTTATATGAAAAAAATCTATTTGAGTATGATTCGCAAATGCTCTATTCTAAGGGAAATTAAACATACCACACTTTAAATGTAAACGTAAAACATAATTTTAAACACACCGAACATAATGGTTATATTACTAATTATCCAACTAATTTGTTGTTGTAATTAGAAACAAATCCAAATTCTTATGCAAAAGATTGCCTATTGCAATGTGAGTTTTCTCAAAGAAACACATTTCTTTCTCATACAAAACTTATTTATGTTATAATGGCAAGAAAAACTGCAAAATCAATATTAAAACAAAAATGGAACTAATTTCATAGGGGTATTTATACCTTTGTATAATATAATTTTATTTTATTGAACAGTTTGTTAAGAAATGAAATTAAAATTTTGACGAATAACTTGCATATGCTCTGTAGTTGATAAGAGCAATTGGCCACCCTTAAATAGCATTATTATTAACGTAATATGTAATTTTAAACAAAATTTAATATGTAAGCTTACTTTTTCTGTAATATTACTACTTATCCAAGATTGCAATTGTAATTATGAAGAGACCCGAATGGTCTGAATAAATGTATATTATTTCAAAGTGGCTATAGCATTTAATAATCAGATTGATTCAAGAGATGTAAAATCATTTATATACTGTCGTAAAAATGAATATTTTGGCTGTGTGCATTTATTCGATACAAAACTATATTTATGAGAATGGAAACGATTGTGTGAATGTAAGCAAATGTTATTGCTATGAACAAAATGTTTAAATCAATATGCGCTTTCCCCCCAAAACAAATTTTTGTTCTTTCTATGCAACATTAAAGTGGCATAAACGCTAGAAAATCGATAAAAATTCAAAAATCAGAACTAATTATAATGGAGTATGCATCTGTTAATGTTTTTATGGTTGTGTGTTTTTCAAAAACGCTCAATCATCAACAATTACCAGGTCTTTTTAAGGAGATGAAATGAGAAAGAAAGCGATCACATTTTCGCTCCAGTCTCCGACGATAAAACACGAAAATCGGTCACTCGTAACTAGGTCACTTATAATGTAAATATAAAAAGCGATTAATTGTATTGATTTACAATGTACACACGTCATCATACGATCTTAAAATAATATGATTATGTACAACGTAAAAGGAAAATGAAAATTAGTCTCTTCTACTGAGTACATTCTATCATTGATAGAAATAAATCGGGACATATAAATTATGATTATTACATTTATTTACAGGAAACATATATAACGGTAGGACCCGATGCTGCCAATATTCGCAAACTATTAACCGTAAGTTCTTTTGTAGCGCTTTTGCAATTGATGTTTCAAAGGTTCCATTATCCTTTGCCCTTTTCTGTCTGTGATCTCCTGTTCGCCGTCTTTGAATTTCTTTCGCCAGCTGAAAACGAGTGTCCTGCTTGCCGATTAATTGCCCTTTGTAAATTAAATCATTTCGTTTGACAAAATATAGCAAAAATTACAAGTTTTTAATGGGCGTCATGTTTCTACATTTGACGCTGTTTCAAACTTGATTATTTAGACATTTATTATCTGAATGATGTCAAATTTGGAGATAATGTCACTGATTTATAATGAAAGGTGTTGGTTGTATATATATGGAAGAAAAGACGTCAAATTATGAATAAGCGTGATTTACAACTTTTAAAACTTAGTGCTGCACCGGGTGTTTGTTACTATGGTTATTTTATATTACAGAGAATGCGCATTTAGCACTATATTACAATAAATTATGCCTAATCTGTAATCGCCGTACTTAATGGAATATGAAAACAGAAGACTCTTAGTGCTATTTCTTTTTAAATAACCCTTATAACATAATTATATTTAAGTGCTTTATAAGTTTATATAAATATGTTTGCTAGATTTAATGATATGCAGATTTGTTTAAACACTTCTTGAAATAGCTTACAATGTATCAAAGCTAAAATAGTCTTGTATTCAGTCGACTTGTAAAAGTTAACAATATTCACGTTCATAAAGCAATATAAAGAAATACTATGAAATTAAATCTAGACATTTCATAAATATTCATTTCAAAAGGGTGTTTATTATATCATATAATAAAAAGGTACCCTAAAGAAAACATGGCAACATTTGAATATGCAAATTTAATCATTTCCGGTCTACTATTTAAAAACTCTTTTAATAAAAGTTGAAAGAAATGACTGAATTTTGGGATGTGAACAAAATAAACGCGTGCAAAGATAAGTGAGTTTCATCCATACGGATACAGCAAAATAGACAAGGTGGTAAAAAGTAACTTTTTATACACTTACATTTAAACCTTGTCTTCTGCAAATCTTAGTAATATTAAGAGAATCGGAAAGCGTTTGAAATGCTGTGTATTTTATAAAGCAGCTATTATCGATAGAAACAGAGAGATAAATAAATGTTTCTTCTTTAAAGTTGTCAGTGTCTCGAAAAATGTGTTTCTGTTTTAGATGTCTTTACGATGAAAACATCTGCGGATATTTTCACCATCATGATGTATGAATGTGAATACTGTTTAAGCCTTCCCATTACGGTCAATATACAGTTTTAATCATGCCGAGCTTGCAACATTTTCAAATTTGTTGTTTTCAGCGTTCTTAAAGGAATCCTTTATTTTACTAATTTATTGATGCATTGTTGTTTTCTTTTTTGCTATAATACATGTAATATAGAAATTTATTATACATTAACCATCAGTTAGTGTCTAAATTAGTTTAATAATAATGTTTCAAAAAGATTAAATGCAACCGACTTAACATTCCCTCATATAAATTGACAGCGTAATTGAAACCTTTAGAAAAAGAGCTGTTCCAAATAAAATTGATAACATAATCACTGTCAGTTTATTGTGGAAGCAGATTTCGCAAAATGATTTGAAAAGACATTTTAGACTGCTTTAATCCAATGATAATAAAGTTATTTCTTTACGCTATCTTTTTTGTTGTTGTTGTTCTTGTTGTTTTTGTTTGGGCTTATTTTCATTTACAATTTTTTATGTGACTGGATTGTTTTCAGTTTCCAATACAAATATTTTTAAAGGATTTTTTGAAATGAATTGTGTTTTTATTATTAGTTGTTAGTAGTATATTTACTCTGTAAGGCTTTGTTTGTTTGTTTGATTTGGGTTTTACGTCACACCGACATGGTATAGGTCATTTGGCGACGTTCCAGCTTTACTGGTCGAGGAAGACCTCAGGTGCCCCTCCGTGCATTTTTTTCACGCACGAACGGGCACCTGAGTGGAACCACTGACTATCCATAAGCTAGCTGGAAAGCACTCCGTAAGGCAGTAATCCTATAGTGACATCACAATCATAGTATAATGGCGTCCAATTACAAATATACATGCACGAGTACATATTAACTTTCGAACAAAAGATTGTTTGCTAAGATTAAATTAGTAAAACTATACGTATTACACTAATAAAGTCCCTAATGTTCCGAAAGACATTCTTACGGGTGCAATATTTATACTTATTTTACCCTCTTAGTTCGAACTAAGTTCTGATGTCGATATTAAGCTAAAAAGTAAAAAAAAAAATCTAAAATATTCTGATACATCAAGACGTCCCTGTTATGCAACTTATACACTGCAACAACAAAATAATGACATCTTAACTGAAATTCACTAATACATTCATAAAATGTTCAACTCATTCACAGTTACATCATAGCAGAGCTGACATATACCTGATATAATGCCTGACTTCGGTTACATCATTCTGAAAGGTTTTAGTGTTAAAAATATATACCTGTATGATCTGGTTGCACAAAAAACGGAACAACCTTAACTTAATTTACAAAAAAACAGAAACTGCCAGTTTCATCGATACAATATAGAGGTAATGATTTATAAAGTGTGTAATTGATCCGCTTTTATTTACCACCTGTTTTATGTTTCATATTATACATCTGTGAAATAATATGCAACGTTTTGTGTCATTAACCTCTTTTGAAAACAAAACATTCCAATGCGAAAATAATTGTTTGTGGTAAAGCTGTAATTACAAATGTGATCATATTAAATGACCGACTGCTTTTAAAAAAAACAGTACGGAATTTACGAAATGATTATCAAGTTATGATAAAATACAGGATATATATATAGATATATATATTAATGGAATTTTTAAAGTTATTTTATTAGGTATAAAATTGATAATAAAGCCTTAAGCTTTGATTTTCTTTTAAAGAATCAAATATCAAATTGATGTGGTTCATAACAGTTTCTAGTCATAAGGTAACATTAAACGAACGTAATAACTTTAAAAAATGAGCCTAATTTCGCAGTAGATACTTGCTGAGATCAAACTTGAATTGCATCGTATTAACAAAATGTAAATTCTCTTAAAATGAATAGATATGGCTTATTCAAGTTAATGACATTATGTTACGTTCAAAATAGTTATGTATACGTAGAACCGACAAGAAATTGAAGTCTTCCTTTTGTTGCATGACCGAAGCGAAGTGCAGAATTAGTTGTTCTATTCAAATAATAGCTATAAAGCCGTAAATCTCATCGTGCTTTACTTTACACCTTTCATATCATATATCCGATAGATATAAACACCTTTTGAACAACTTACTTTAAAACAAACAGATTGCATATAAATGTTTTAAGAATTAAATTGTTTTTGAAAGAAAATATTACAATTCATTAACATGTGTCAAATATATATAATATAATTATAAACGGGTGCTAGACGGAACCTCAATCGTACACTGTAACTTGTTTATGAAAATATTGTTTAACTTTATTTCGATCCTCACTTGTTTTTTCGCATTAAATGGAAAAGTGTACAACTTCCACGATGAGAGTTTACAGTGATGACAATAGAATGTAAAATAAAAAAAATCGTCTAGACATGATGATCAGCATGATCACCCCCTTGACAAGAAACATTTTCTCAATAAGACTTATCAGAATGTGACAACGTCTTATTTTGAAAGAGATTCAAATTTGTTTTGTTATTTCGTCTATGTGTCCTTTTGCTCAAGCAAATGTCATCTGATTCGTACTATCCGACTTACATAGACTATTTAGATAGTATCAATTTAAATTAGTAGTTGGAAATAAGAAGATGTAAATTATTGTGTTGGGCAGAATTAATATGTAAATGATTGATAAAATACGAAAAGGAATGTAATTGTTACATTCGTCTAAAATGAATTCGGTTCTGTTAACGTTTTTATTTCGGAAAATCATGTAGAAATTGTTATCAAATAAGTTTATTAAATGCGACAAAACAAACCACAGAGGCCAAAACGTTATTTGTACTGAAAACGCCATAATATCGTTTGGAATGTCTAAATACATTTGTACAATAATTGAAATAATAGTATTAGTATTGGAATAGATGCACGAGAAAAACTATATTAAGATCTACTGAAAATATATTGTAACATTCTTTCTTGTTCGTTACAAAACAATGATATATTGGTCTGATCATAATAATATCAAAAACAATGTGATAACGCTATATTTAGTAGATTGTTACATTTATTTATGCAGAAAAAGCAAAACAAAAAAAAAAACATATGAGTGATGCAATTAAAAGCTTTGGCTTGCTTGGTCGATATATCATTCAGAACATTTATTATTGTATTCAATATCTGAAGTAATAATTTCTTAATATTCAAACTATGAAACATAATTATAATACGTGATCATATAAACCCATTGGAGACAAAATGTCTATCAGCAATTAGATTTATTTGAAAAGCGTGAGAGCAAGAAAGCGTGTGCGTGATTTGCAGCGATAGTAGAAAATTGTTTATCCAAAAGATATTTTGAGTAATGTATAAACATTTGTTGCATGATGGTAAGTGGTAGATTCAACAGTTGGATCCTCTTCTTAAATGATAATCATACACTTCTTTAAAGATAATTATACATATAAGAATCATAATAAAGTTTTATGTTTTAAGCTTTTATCAATAATAATGAGAATCGTCTTTGTAAAACATCTCCTTGAAAGAAAATGATTGATAAAAAGAAACGGACCAGTGCTGAAGAGCTAGTTTGGCACTTATTGCGACTTGTTTCAAGCTTTCATTATTCAAATCCCATAAAACGGACAATTTAAGCATATAAATTTAGAAGTACTTTTTACAACGCTTTTTAACTGATTATTATCACTTTTAAAAACATGCAATTACCTAGAAACAGATTGATGTTTTATAAAAGAAACATTATATTCATTCTTATACCACATTGTATAGTTAGCTTTGAATGATACATTTTGTACAGATTGTTTTTGTTGATTTTGGGGGGTGTTTTGTTGTTGGTGGTGCTAGTGATGTTGTTGTTGTTGCAATTAATATAACCTGAAGTTTTTATTGCCACAAGAAAAGATAACATTGCAAAACAATCAGGTTTACTATGTTAAAAATGAAGTAATATTTTGCAATTCCATATAATTTTCAATTAACAATTTCAACATTTAAATCATCAGTACAAAATTCACAGCTCATAGTTGAAACATTCAGTCAGTAGATACAGTCGTTCAATTACAGCATACTGATTGATATGTTGTCTCACTGTGGCACACATAATTTACGGATACGCCTAAAATCAACGCTAAAACAATAAAATAAGAATAGTAAAACCTCGATAATGAGAAATGCAGATATTGATGATTACATCTCAATCTGGTAAATTATAATCTTAAATCCTAATATTCAATTCTGAATATCTCGTCAAAACTGTAAGATTCAAAAATAACATTGTCTTGGAACATGTCATTGCCTGAATATTTTCAATATAAATGTCAATGATTATAGAATGGGGCATTGTGTATTACATTTATGAGTATATAACATTATAGATGTTTCCTCCAGATTCATGCTAATTTTCATTGTGCTTTAAAGTAAAATATTGTAAAATTAACAAAGAAAATGATTTGTACATAAAGTCAAGTACTAGAAAGGGATCAAAATATGTAAAATAGACCTTACTTGGTTAGTCAAGCAGGAGAAATATGGTAACAAATTACGAAAAATCAGTCAATAATCGCTTATAACTTGTACATTATTACTTGTATCTTTAATCTTGAACCAATTATTTACAAAATATCAGTAGATTTGTATCAAATTTGATTTTCTTGAAATGTTTTGGTCGTGTAGAAGTAGGATTAATATTAGCGGTTAGAGAACGCAAAATCAGCAGCATGTTTCATATTTCAAGTTCCAATGTTCAAATCCCCTTTCAAAATTCCATTTGATTTAGTTCCGCCCATTGTTTGCTCGTTTAGGGCACAAGCATTCTTTTACTTGGGGACCATACGCCGCTTTTCATGGAATGGCACTACTGTGTCACATTGAAGGTTTCATGATAACCGCCGTATGAACACATCTGCGGATGTTTCTAAATTCAAAATTTCACCATTTTCGTGTTAAATGTTGAATTCTGCCTAAGCCGGTGCTAGGGGGCGTGGACGGTAACTTGCACTTTCCATTACCGTCCATGAACAGGCTCAATCAAGCCGAGCCTGCAACATTTTGTCGTGTTGAGCTTTCTTTAGGGATTCTTTATTTCTCTATTCCAATGTTATTCCGAATAAGAAATATAGAAAATGCAATATTAAAGCTGATATAAACTGTGTCTAAACTATCAACTATACAAGCTATAATGATAATTAACAAGAAGTCAGAACTTTATCAAATCTGATAAATCTGGCATTATACATGTTTCTTTATTACATAATTTTGAAAGGTTTTACTGATATGAATATAAATCTGAACATCTTTTTTTCAAAAACTGAAAGCTATTAAGTTTAATTTGCAAACTGACTAAGACCTATGTCATTGCCAATCATTTTATGAGGAAACATACTTTGTCCTCATTTTTTCCGAAATATTAATGCACAATATTATGCCATTTAGGTGTTCTAAATATTACTATGTTTCAAAACATAGTAGAGTTTTTTATTTGTTTTGGTTTTTATGGTAAAGCTGTTAAAAATGTACCAATGACGAACGTGATACTCTTTAAAATCTCAGTTATACATGGATAATAAGGATAAATATTTGAATAAATGTGCAAAGGCAATGATTGCCGATCATTTACGAGTGTTTCAGTTGCCAGAATCAATTTGTATGTCTTACATGTTTATGATTTTATATATATAATTTTGAACTGGAAATGTTATTCTCTCATGAGTGTGTTTAGTCATCGATCGTCTATACGAATTATTCAATTCTCAAATTCACATTGTTAAAAAACACATGTTTTAGATAAAATTTAACTAGTGAATTGATATATGAGTAATTATGTTGCATTGAATGATAAAAAATATTTCTTTCTCAATGAAAAATATCTAACACTAAATAAATAATTGAAAAAATTATTTTACGATACTGTAACATAAGTGTTGAAGAAAAGTTATTTAAGTTGTATAAAAACGGTTTGAAAATAAATGAAATATACATTTTAAATAATGAATTGCAAATGCTCTATGGTTAGGAAAATTAAACACCTTTTTAATACCACAATTTAAATCTTAACGTACAATATCATTACAAACTAACGTGTAAGATTTTTGCTCAATATTAAGATTATATAACCCATATTCAACTTTAACTTCTGTGGTAATCAGAAATGGGACAACGTTTCTGAATAAATTTTCAAAACTTGAAATATTCAACACATGTTAAACAGACGATTAACCTTGATTGAAATTGTATATACATCAAAATAAAATTATTCTATTTAGTTTTATTTGTTTGTTCTTTTATCTTTTGTTGACTTAATACGAAGTTTTTAATATACATATTCGGATTGTAATACTAAAAGAGTTGCTTAAAAATCATTCTTAATGTTGAATACAGCTTAAGACGGTGCCAGGGGATGTCATTGGCAGTTGGTACATACCACTTCATGTGTTATATTTTTTTTGAAGGGTTGGGGTTTGTTGTTGTTTTTTGTTGTTTTTGGGGGGTTGGGGTAGGTGATGTTGTTTTTGCAACATGTATAATCATGGAAGAAGTTTATTATACCTTAAATACAAATTGATGTCTTAATTCGAACAACAACAATGTTCCCACCGACTAAACATTTTCTCATAAAATTGGGCAGCGTGATTGAAAGCCTTAGAAAAAGCGCGGTTTTTATAAAAAAAAAAAATGATAAAATAATCACTCTCTGATTAATGTAAATGAACATTTTGAAAAATGATTTAAAAACAAAAAATCATTTAGAAAATTATTATCCAATGTTGATAAGATTAATGATTATTTTCTTAACGCTCTCTTATTTTTCTCTTAACTTATTACTTGTTTTTATTGAGCTATTCAATTTACTTTTATAGCAATAATGCTTGAAATAAACTATGTTTTGCTGCTAAATATACAGTAGTTTATTATTTCATTTTATTGAAATACGCGCATGATGGCATTAAAAGCATGGTTTATATTGCGAACATTTGCAAATATGACTTTTTGAGAAGTTTGAACAGAAGTTATTTTACTTACATAAAATTGATTCCTTTGTCATATTTTGGTGTTCTCGGTTTGTTTTTGTTTTTCGCCCGCTGAGCAAATATACGATATAGCATGACTCAGCCACCATAGTTTGTTTCAGTTTATACGGTGTAGTAAAGAAAGTGTTTAAGCAAATTAGAATTCGACAAATATATGTGCGTATATAATTACTATTATATTTACAATTTCAATTGTAAAACGTTAAATATGCAATAGCAATCGCTCATTGTATTTTGTCTGACATTTGACCAATCGAATTGGCATTATGAATATATTGTTAATTGAAGAATAGCTTCTCTTGTACATTTAAACTGATTCTGTCAATTGTCCAGAGATTAAAATACTGTTCAATCTGTCTCACATTTTTGAAAATTTAATGACAATGTTCATTTAATGAACGCACCACTGCCCCTTCATCCCCCCCCCCACCGGCCGACAGAAAAGCAACTCAAAATTATCGACAAGCAGCCAAACAGAGCGCCAAACAAAAAAGGCGAAGAACGGATAAAATGTTATTATATGAACGTACCACTCTCAACCCCTTCCACCCCCTCCCTCGACCAAAATTGCAACACAAGATGATCGACAAGCAGTCCAACAGAACGCCAAACAAACACAGGAGAAGGAAAAAAGGTGAGGAATTGACAATGCGTAATTATTAACAATTCAATAAAGGAAATCATACAATACCATCAATTAATTTACGAACAAAGTGTGGCCAAAAAAGTGTATATTTTACGCATTCTGCGAAGAATTACAAAAAGTACAGAAAGGTGACCTACATAACGAATTGACCTACTTACAGGCTCAATCAATGCGAAATAACCTCGTCTTTACCAATATCCCAGAGGCCCCTGAGGAGAAAAACGAGGACACGGAGGTACAGTTGAGATCATTTCTCGTTGACAAAATGAAAATTGCACAAGATCATGTGGATAAATTATCTTTTGAAAGAGTGCATCGCATGGGACATAATAGAAATGGTGGATATCGCAATATTGTCGCCAAGTTTACTCTCTACAAAGAGAAAGAATTCGTAAGGAAACAATGGAAAACGCTTACGGGTACACCGATCGTCGTGAATGAACAACTGCCGAAAGAAGTAGTCGATAAAAGGAAGAGACTTTTACCAAGAATGAAAGCAGCCCGGGAACAAGGCAGGACTTCATGGATATCCTATGACACCCTTTACATCGACGGAAAACCAATCAGAGACTAGGAATTCGATGGAGATGAACTCAATATACTCTCTTGGAATATAAATGGTTTAGACAAATCAAAAAGAGACAATATTGAACTTATTTACATTGTTCGTAAACATGATATTGTTTTTTTGTTTGAAACATTTGCACACAAAACTAGTGATATAAATTTAAATGGATATGTAACACACAATTTTTACAGGAAATTTAAGCATCGTAATGCTAAAAGGCCCAGTGGAGGGGTTGCACTGTATTATAAAGAGACGATATCGGATGGTATTACAATTGTTGAAAATAGGTATGACACTTTAATATGGATAGAATTAGACAAGAACTTTTTCATAATGAAGCAGATATTTATATATGTGGTGTCTATTTATGGTGTGAAAACTCTCCCGCTTATAATACAGTAAATGTAAACCTTTTTGATTGTATTGAAAATGACATTACTCATTTTGAAGCCCTGGAGTCAGTATACTTAACAGGTGACTTTAACAGCCGAGTGGGTGTTAAGCATAATTTCATTATTTTTGACAGCATAAATCAATCTTTTGACGATGAATCATATGTACCTGATAAATATATTTACCGGGCCTCACTAGATAAAACAGTTACGGTGTAAAATTGATTGATCTTTGTAGATCAACTAATGTTCGGCTAGTTAACGGTAGATTATATAAGGATAGTAATGTTGGAATGTATACATATGTCCCTCAAAACGGTGCTTCTGTTATAGATTATGTTTTAACCAATTAGAAAAATTTCTCAAATATCAATCATTTTTGTGTTCAGCAAGTTAACGAGTTTAGCGACCTCGCCCCTATAGAATTCTCATTGCATACTATGTATCGTATACCTGTACAACAGGAGAAAGTTGACATAAATTATAAATGGGATTTACAAAACAGTTTAGATCTTTTGTATTCATATCGCTTTAAATGGGGATTAGAGGTCAATACCATGAAAACTAAAATTGTTGTTTTTAGAAAAAGAGGGCGTATTTTTATCAACGAAAAATGGACGTATAACGGTCAGCCAATAGAAGTAGTAGATCACTTTAACTACCTAGGTACAGTGTTCAGCTATACAGGCAATTTTTCTCTTAACAATGAACATTTAACCGGTAAAGCTTTAAAAGCAATGAACACATTATTGATAAATTGTAAAGACATGGATTTAAAACCCAAATTATTATGTCAATTATTTGATTCTTTTGTAGGCTCAATCATATCATATGCATTAGAAGTATGGGGTTATAGCAAGTCAAAAGATATTGAGCGTATTCACTTGAAATTTTGTAAAAGAATTTTAAATGTTAGAGCCAATACAAGCAATGTCAGTATATACGGCGAACTCGGCCGTTACCCATTAAATAATTAAATTTTGGTGCAAATTGATAAATACTAACAATATAATTTTACGGAAAATATATGAATTAAGTTTATCTGATTGATACAAAGGTAAAAAGAACTGGGTGTCAAATGTCAAAGAAATGCTAGATATGTATGGTTTATCCGAATACTTTTTTGAAAATAATATTGTAGATAGTAAATCATTTCCAAAATTATTTAAACAAAGAGTTATTGATAATTGTATACAAACTTGGCATTCATCTATAGAAAATAATTCTGTTTTAGAACTGTAGAATTATTTTCATACGAAAACTACCTTAACATATTGCCTAAGAATCTTAGATTTTACATCACAAGAATTAGAATGTCTGCACATACACTAAGGGTACAAACGGGTAGATATGGGCAAAATAGAATCCCAAGGAGTGAAAGATATTGTTTATTTTGTAATACTATGGATTTGGCAGATGAATACCATTTTGTTTTGATATGCCCATGCTATGTAGACATAAGGAAAAATATGTGAAACAATATTATTACAAAAGACCATCACTGTGTAAATTTATTGAGCTGATTTCTTCTAATAATAAAATTATACTTACGAATCTAGCTAAATATCTGAGAGAATCGATTAAAATCAGGAACACTTTTGTTAGTACTAACACCTAAATTTTATATTTGTTACAAATTTATACTCAAACTTCGATTGATTTGTTGTATCAAATATGTTTATACTCTGCTTAGGAAATTATATTACAAGTGATAATAATATTCTCTTAATTCAGAATTGTTCATTCTCCAGCTTTACATGGAATTCAATACTATATATTAAATCCTTTATTGTTTGTTAAATAGAAACGTGACATATTTACAATGTGTGTATTTATATTGCAGTGATGATGTACTATGTACAAATCCAAAATAAAATTATGTTCTGTTCTGTTCCTTACTGATTTTACTTGCCTTAATCTTGATTGATTTGACAATTCTATTTACGCTTTTGGAAATAGAAATTTGAAAATTATGCATTATTATGATAAATTTATTTATTACCCTTTTACCTGGAACTGCGCATCTAAAGGAAACGTAGCAATTATTCAAGATAAATTTAGATATGAGGAACATTTATCTTTCTGCTTTTGAAAGTGTTCATAATTTTATGTTAGTCATAAAATAATGTCGAGTTTTTAGCGTTCAAATAGCGTAGAAGTTTAACGTATTATGATAAGGCACACATATAATTTAGATTGCATCCAGATTTATTGAAACAGCTTCTACAGATTTGAGCTATCTCTGCAACTAATGATCATGCTTGGAGCAGATAACAAAATGATATCTGCCTTAAAGACGTTTTCGGTAGTTTTTTCTGCGCAATTTATTGCGCATCCAAGGAAGATAATCACGGCTAGTTACTCTTCAAAAGAAGGGAAGTGGAACGATATTCGGATAACCGTTTCCAATTTTTGAATGATGAATAAACTATACCGAATCAAAGGAACTTTTGCTAAAAGGTCCAACATAGAACGTGCTAGACGGATAACGGAATCGTTACGGCAATACCGGACACATCAGGGACAGGTATATGATAAGCCTGAGTTAAACGACACTGATTCCGATTCATTAGCCGTTACCCCACCCACTAGTACAAGTAGCGATTGTTTTGTCAAGCAGACAGATGTTGTTAAAATAGACCCAGTCGACACTTCTGGTCGACGCATTGTTGAATTGACGCATTTAGCCAAGCAACTTTATTGTGTAGACTGCGGAAAGTCTATTCTTCTAGAAAATGTAGTTAACGAGACAAGATATGGCTTTGGGTCATTGCTAATGATTGAATGCGAGTGTGGATCATGTAGAGAAGTAACAACTGGCAAGACGCATCGTACTGGAAAACGGGGACCAGCTGTATTTGATGTAAATACTAAAGCGGCCCTTGGTATGTACATACACAATATTCAATTTTAATTCAAATCAAAATTTAAAAAAAAATAACTAAATTAATTTACAATTTTTTAAGCCAAGTAAATAATGTTGAGATCCTACTGGGGTTTTAACAAATAATGGCAAGCAAACAACATAGTCTACACTGATTTATGTCTTAAATTTTGAGTACTACACTACCCCCATCTTTATACATTCTGAGCGGTCACCACATATGTAACTGTGGTGAAAAACCAGGATTGGCAAACATAATTTTTGTAAATTTCATGAAGAGGTGTGAAAATGGTAACAGATTCTGCCGATCTTGTGTTATAAAGTTATTTTTCCACTTGAAAGTAAATTAAAAGCAACATATTTATGTCATTAATTACCAGGCAGTTGAGAAAGCTATTAGGGACCAGCAACAAAGTTCCTCTTTTTTATAAATTCTGGGTAACCATTACTTGACTTGTAATCTTGGTTAATATGATTATGGTACCTAAATGTTTAAAGATGATATTAGTTTGCTGTATTGACACATACATTATTTTGCAGCAACTTGTTTTGAAGGATTATCAAAATGTAAGTGTAAGTGTTGTGTTCATAGCTTGTACTGATGTGGTGATGGAAATTGATATTTTTATATATACCTAACCTCTAAAGTCTAACACACCTGTAACCTGCTATAGATAACACTAGACATTTTCTGCTACTTGTTTATATATTTATAGACTAAAACAGCATTACTCCTTTGCCATTGTGTGATATTGGTCTACACTGTTCAAGGCAGAACACTTTACAACGACTGATCAGGGTTTATAACAATTTTGATGTAAAATTGAAATTTATAAACAAAATTTCATTTTTATGTGTTTAAAGACCCAAAATTCTGTTTATTTCCGGTTACATCTAAAATTGAAGTGTGTCAATTGAATGTTTTCATCATTTATACATCTAAATCAAAATACTTTTAATTTTGTAAATTACAAAATTTATGTGTATTAAATATAATAAATAAATAATTGGCAAGGATAATGTTTAGTCACAGCTTTAGTCTTTCTGCTCACATTTCCTTTTTATAGTGCTGTCTATCAGTCCTATGTTCAATAATTTTGAATTACATTCTTTATAAGGAAAATGATTTGTCTTACTAAAAGATATTCTTATCAAAAATCATTTTCAATTTTTATTTTCCTTTATTTCCTAGACAATTAATGTGCTTTAATGTCATTCTTTTAAGTGATGTAACATCTCTCTTCAGCTATTGGACTTTGTCAACACTCCCCCCCCCCCCTTCTACCTAAGTACTTGTAATATGATTGTTTTGCATAATTATTTAAGTAATTTATAATTAATTTTTAAATGAAATTGGATTGAAGTTGGAAAGTAACATACAGTACTTGTAAATTCTACAAAAACGCTATCTGTCGTATTTATGAGTAATAAACATTTTATTTCTAAAGTGTTAAAATTAGAGAAGACATAGTATGCATTAATGTGAATATAATTTTGCACATAATGACATATTTAATTTACATGTAATTTCAATGTTCACAGGAATGATGCACAGTGGTTCAGGTCATACACAAGTAGAAAATTTTATGTCAGCTCTGGAAATTGAAGGCCTCCATCACACATCAATGAAGAAACGGGAACTTGAAGTTGAACCTCATATTGAAAATGTTTGTCGTAGGTCTTGTTCTGATGCTATACATGAAGAAATAGAACTTCAGAAAGAAAATGACAGGTAAAATTGTCCAAGATTGAATTATATTATTTAATGTTATGTGATGGTCCAGGTGGTGATTCAAAGCTCATGATT
This sequence comes from Ruditapes philippinarum, assembly GCF_026571515.1. NCBI lineage: Eukaryota > Metazoa > Mollusca > Bivalvia > Venerida > Veneridae > Ruditapes > Ruditapes philippinarum. Next base: position 5,358 of record NW_026852224.1, on the reverse strand, counting down.
CACAAATGATACCACAAATCATGTTAATTGTTCTGATATTAAAAGGAATTGTTTAAAAGAATAATATTTAATATTCTAAAGGAAAACTATAATATGCAAGAATGACATCTACATAGTTCCTTTAACAATAGTTGAAATAATTGATGATTAATAAATGAACATCAGAAATGTATTGTCAATGTCTGAATTGTAAATATCCAAATATTAGCCTTGAGTTTAATGGTGTTTAGTGATTTAAGCAACTTTGCCATGTAACATTGCATTCATTTTGGTGACATCATGAAATCATAAGGTTTACATTAAAAAAACATGTTCTGTGCCATTTCTTAAATAACATTTGAGCCGTGTCACGACAAAACCAACATAATGGGTTTGTGACCAGCATGGATCCAGACCAGCCTGCGCATCCGCGCAGTCTGATCAGGATCCATGCTGTTCGCTTACAAACCCTATTACAAGTAGAGAAACTGATAGCAAACAGCATGGATCCTGATCAGACTGCGGATGCGCAGGCTGGTCTGGATCCATGCTGGTCGCAAACCCATTATGTTGGTTTTGTCGTGACACGGCTCATTTTATTTTTGACATAATATTTACAAAGCTTTATGTGTTCCCCATAATCATAAAAATCTGTTTTAAAAAGTGTGTTCTTCTAAGGAAATTTCCATTCATTAATTATAAATTCAATTTAATTCATTCGCATTAAAATATAGTTTGGTTTATTACATTGAAATTATATCTTGATAACTTCAAAGTAAAACCATAAATTGTAATTCTACTATCTACTGAAAATCATTTAATAATTTGATGCCTTTCTTTTTAAAGCCCTGGAGAATGTGATGTTGCCACTCCAGTGATGGGTCAATTTAAGTATGATATGGGATGGCAAAAGCGTGGAGCCGGTCGTGCATACGACAGTAAATCTGGTGTCGGGACAATGATAGGAAATTTATCTGGAAAAGTATGTGGGTTTGGTGTTCGGTCCAAAGACTGCAGAAAATGTACTTACCATATAAACAAAGGGCAGTTTCCACCTGACCACAAGTGTAGCAAAAATTGGGATGGGTCTTCAAAATCTATGGAACCAGATGTTGCTGCCCAAGTTGTAATGAACATTGAACAAAATAAAAACGTACAAGTGGGTGTATTGATAATGGATGATGACACAACAACTGCTAGTAAGCTTCGAGAAACGCTTAACCATTCATTTGTCAAGTGGAGTGATATGAATCACACAAGAAAGCATCTTGGCAACAGCCTTTATGCGTTGCAAAAAAAACACAAGTGCCTAACAACAAAAGTAATTCAATATATTCAAAAATGTTTCAGCTATGCAGTAGCCCAGAATAAAAACAATTCGGAGGGGCTTGCAAAAGCATTGAATCAAATTGTTCCACATGCTTTCGGATTACATGAAAATTGCAATGATACTTGGTGTGGTTACATTAATGATCCAGAGAAATACAAACACAGTTCTTTGCCCTATGGTCGAGACTTAGTCGGTGAGGAGCTCCGTACAGATTTAAGCTCAATTTTTGAAAGTTTCATAAAAAATGTTGATAAAATATCACCAGCAGCATCAACAAAAGATGTAGAGTCTTTCAACAATATGATAGCATCAAAAGCACCAAAACGTTGCCATTATTCTTCAACAAGTAGCTTACAGAACAGAGTTAATTGTGTTGTTGCAGAAAAAAAATTAGGCTCAACATATGTTTCCCAGGTGAACAAATCAATTGGTATATCTCCAGGAAAATTCTATTCAAAACATGCTGAACGAAAGGATAATAAACGAAAAAGTCGTTTAGAATTTGAAAATACGCTTACTTTTAAAAAAAGAAAAATTGAAAAAAAAATGAACAAAAGTAAACAAAACGCACAAAACGAGTTAAGAGAAGGTGTAACTTATCAATCATCAATCGACTTAATAGGTAACAATGAAACTGATATTATTGAAATACCAAAACCAATTTCAGCTACAGAGCAAAAAAAAAATAGAAACCAACACTGACTGTTCACATGTTTATTGTGATATTGAGACAACAAGTCTTTATAAATCATGTGATATAACACAAATAGCCGCTGTGTCAGGGAAAGACAACTTCAACCAGTATATTCTTCCAACTCAACCCATAACTCTTGGAGCAACACAGGTGACTGGATTGACAGTGGTAAATAATATGCTGTGCTACAAAGGAAAGCCAGTACATGCAGTGTCTCTAAGAACAGCCTTGGAACAGTTTTTACTTTGGTTAGAAAAAAGAAATCCATGTGTATTGATAGGTCATAATTTTAGAATTTTTGACTTCCCAAGGCTAGTAAGGTCATTTGAACTATGTAATTTATTAACCTCTTTTCAAAACTGTGTAATAGGTTTTGTGGATACTCTGCCTTTGTGTAAAGAACAATTTCCAGGTTTAGATAAATATAGTCAAGAATATCTTGTAAAGAATTTAATGAATGCTCAATATTCTGCTCATAATGCCCTTGAAGATGTGTGTAGTTTACAGAAACTTATCATATATACTGAAATACCCTTTGACCAGATGTGTTGTCATAGTATAACAATGGATGCAGCAATAGACACATACATATTTGAAAAGAAAGCTGATGTAAACTTGGTATCTCTAAGTAATATGCAACAGGAAAAAATTGTAAGTAAACAAATGGCAATGAAAATAGCCAAAAGTGGTTTGTCGTTAGCACATCTGAGACTGGCAGTAAATCGTGGAGGTCGCGATGGTTTATACAAATTATTTACGGAGAAAGTAAATGGAAAAGTGAGGGTTACCTCTGCCAAGAGAATAATAGACAGAGTGTTCAGTTATGTATGTCCGACTTCTGATTTGAACTTATAAACATCTCAAATCTATGTGTACATTGATATGTGTAACTCCTTAATGCAAAATATACATGTGGTTACAATAAAATAAACAGTTGAACAAAGTTAGTATCAACATAACTGCAATTGTCTAGAAATATGTACTAAACTAAACATGATTATTTCAAGCAGTGTTCTTGAAAAATTTCTTTTTTTTTAATTTGCTACTTTTTGTATAATTAGTGGAATGATTACTATGGAAACTAGAAAAATGCATGTCTGTTACTAAAGAGTTTAATAGTATTTTATTTTGAATAATGCATTTAAAGAATAACCATAAGAACATAGTAACTATATGAATTTATGAAAGCAATATTTTGTTCAAGTATTTTCATTGTTTGTGGAATACTTACTTTTGAAATGATTTTATTGTCGAGATACTTTGAAAAGAAATAAATATGGTAGACTTGTTTAAAAAATAATGTTCAGATTCACTTCATATAACATCAAAAGAAAAGGTCATTTGTAATAAGTTTGTATAATTATATATAACAATGCATTTGGTACAATTTATTGTTTTAAAGAAAGCATGCTTATTTTGACATAATTGGTATTTGCCGTTACCATGGAAACTGCCAATTTATAAAAAATCTAACACGTCAACATATATTTTTATTTTTATTTTTGAATTCACCATTGAATTTCACATAATATATTAAAAAAATAGAAAATTTCATGAAAGAAATTTCTTGATATCTTTATTTATTTACAGGATTCATGTTCAGTTTTCTAATTTTTTTTGTTTAGTGAAGAAATATGAAAAACTTATTTTGTAGAGAAATAGATATGTTCTGAATCAATACAGCATCAAAATATAAAGATATTTATGTATGAAGTCCTGTTTGTTGTTGATATTATGTTGCCATGTACTTTTTTATTGATTTTATAAGGAAAATGTGGCAATTTTGAAATTTTGGAGATATTGGGTTACCATGGAAACTGCCATTTGGCCGAAAAACCAACTCGCCGACATATATTTTTTTTTTCATTTTTGAATTCACCATTAAATTTTACATAACATATTAAAGATATAGAAAATTCTATGAAAGGATTTTTTTTATATCTTTATTTTTTTACAGAATTCATAGTGATTTTTCAAATTTTTTGTCAAGTTGAGAAATATGAAAAACTTATTTTGTAGAGAAATAGATATGTTCTGAATCAATACAGCATCAAAATATAAAGATATTTATGTATGAAGTCCTGTTTGTTGTTGATATTATGTTGCCATGTACTTTTTTATTGATTTTATAAGGAAAATGTGGCAATTTTGAAATTTTGGAGATATTGGGTTACCATGGAAACTGCCATTTGGCCGAAAAACCAACTCGCCGACATATATTTTTTTTTTCATTTTTGAGTTCACCATTGAATTTTACATAACATATTAAAGATATAGAAAATTCTATGAAAGGGTTTTTTTTTATATTTTTATTTTTTTACAGAATTCACAGTGATTTTTCTAATTTTTTGTCAAGTTGAGAAATATGAAAAACTTATTTTGTAGAGAAATAGATATGTTCTGAATCAATACAGCATCAAAATATAAAGATATTTATGTATGAAGTCCTGTTTGTTGTTGATATTTTGTTGCCATGTACTTTTTTATTGATTTATAAGGAAAATGTGGCAATTTTGAAATTTTGGAGATATTGGGTTACCATGGAAACTGCCATTTGGCCGAAAAACCAACTCGCCGACATATATTTTTTTTTCATTTTTGAATTCACCATTGAATTTTACATAACATATGAAAGATATAGAAAATTCTATGAAAGGGTTTTTTTTATATCTTTATTTTTTTACAGAATTCATAGTGATTTTTCTAATTTTTTGTCAAGTTGAGAAATATGAAAAAGTCATTTTGTAAAGAAATATGTTCAAGTCATTGTTTACTTCATATAGAATTAAATGATAAAGTTATATATGTACAAAATAATGTTTGTTGTGTATATTTAGCTGTCTGAAACATTTTTTTTAATTTTATAGAAAATATGGCCATTTTAACCATTTTGAGATATACCGTTACCATGGAAACTGCCATTTTGCAAAAAAACCAACACGCCAACATATATTTTTTTTTTCATTTTTGAATTCATCATTGAATTTTACTTATAATACAGAAAAATAAAAAAATTCTATGAAAGGGTTAAATTTTCCTAAAACTGTAGAAAATGTCTTTAAGTACTTATTAACGGCCCGAGTGGTCAAAGTTTTCTTTAAATTCAAACAGTCGAATCTTATATGCATATGTATAATTTCAAAATGGGAAATTGCCATTTCTTCAGATTAAGTGGAACACATTGATTGGGGTCAAAACATAATAAAATATTAAGATTGTTCTCTATTAGTCTATTGCGAATGTGTTGAATCTCTGCAAACAGGCACTTTTTGATGATGATTTACTATTACATAATTATAATTATGTTCTTGTTGTTGCATAAATGCGCTGTTGGCTGTGTCTTTTGTGTTTCTTT
>NW_026852223.1:0-4510 GCF_026571515.1 Ruditapes philippinarum | reverse complement strand
AAAACGAAACAAATAAATATATTGTTATTGTTTACGACTTACTTAAATCAGATCTAGACATGTATCCTAGTAAAGTAAATTGGTGTTCATTATTGAAAAATCTATTATGTTCACTTGGATTTGTTGACGCTTGGATTTACCAAGGAGTAGGAAATGTTGAGATGTTTTTGTCTGTAAAAAAACAAAGGTTAAATGATCATTTTATTCAAAACTGGAATGCAAGACTAAATCAATCCAGTAGGGCTCTATTTTATAATACAATATCATCTTTTAGATTTCAGCCTTATTTTGGAATGTTTTAATGTTCAAAAATTCTGTCAAGCGTTTTTCTCGTTTACGTGTCTCTTCTCATAGATTACAGATAGAAGCTGGTAGATGGTCTAGGCCACATAGGACCCCTTTAAATGATAAGAATATGTGTAAGATGTGGGAAAATCGAAGACGAATATCATTTTATATTAGAATGTTTGTTATTTATTGATATAAGAAAAAGGTATATTGATAGACGCTTTTGGATAAGACCTAGTATGCGAAAATTGGTTGAACTTGTAAATTCAGAAAATAAGAACACTCTTCGAAACCTTGGAATATATATCTATAATGCCTTTAATATTCGAAATTCGGTTCTATATACCAATTAAAAGTTTTCAAATAAATTATTAAATAGATATTGATATTTTAGATGTATAGTCATAAGTAAAATAGATATGTAATATATATTGTATTGTAATAATTAAGCATCTTAATAAGAAATGTATTGATACTCGCATAAGTATATATCTCAAACACATGTCTAACATATGTTATATAATTATGTATATTTGCATGCCATACTATCGGTCTTACAGTTTCGTTTCGGTAAGACTGATTAAATATGGGATTATTAGCATATATAATATAATCTATGTATCTTGGCTCAATAGTGAGGTAAGATATGTAGATAAACTAATTTAGTTTAATGATTTATGTAATGTAGTGAATATTAATTATGTTTGTTGTGACACTACTTCATAGATTAACATTATGGTAAATTATATTAATTTTGGGTAGCTAAACATTTCTAGAACAGAACATTTAATTCATGCAATCATTTTAACAGATAAGAAGTACGTGAGTGTAAGACAAACATAAATTAATATTTGCAATTGTTCTTCGTTCTAACGAATAAGTTGTTATTATGACCTTCTCCTGTAAAGTCATAATTATATTGTGATAATGTTTTTATTTTAACATATGCACTGTTCGTTATCTTGTAAATATGCTGTATTATGTCATCATGGGCTTATAAGCCTTTTTGATTGAAATAAAATGTATGTCTATGAAATTGATAGCCGAAAATAGGTTATTTTTATTTATTTTATAATAACAAAAATTAAATAACAGATTTTAAAAGAAAATTGCTTAGTTCTTCTAAAAAAATATGTGTAGAAATTTTTAGATAAAATTGTCTTTCTCAGTCTTGATAATTAAACGAGCAAAGTACTTGTTTTATGATCGCAAATATACAAATTTCCATTATTTGATGCAAACATAAGTCAATTTAAAGACTCCGGTCTTTACAATTTTATTCACTTTTTTTTAAGTTTCTGTACCAATGTTGTTATATATCATTTATTAATAAATTAACCTACTATTAAATGAATAAAAATCTGAAACAAAAAAGCAAACAAATATTTCTTTTTTCATTTAAATCATTATTAAATCAGATGGATAAAAAAACTTGAAAATATTTGTCAGACTTTTTATTCACATTAATTCAAAGAATGACAGATATATAATTATCTGTATAATTGCAAGTAATATGACCGACAAGTTGTAAGTTTAATAGTTAATTCACTTACCCTTGGTGTCAAAAGATATGTTTATTTTTACATTGATACGAAGATTACTAAGATCACAAGCCTGTTGTCTGTGTAAGAATTTTAAAATTCGTGAATATAAAATATAAAAAGTTTTAAAACGGTTTTGTTTGTATTGTTTAAGCATTCGCAAGATCGTGTTTACTCGCAATTCAGGACACACAACTCTTGGTTTTCATTCGATATTCTTGGTTATTTATTCAGTTCAGGATTACCCATATTTTAAATTGTATATACATGTACTGGGTTTTCAACATTTGCATTATATTTTTTATTGGACAAATTTAAATTTTAATATATTTTTTTAATTATAATTAAAACTCTTTGTTTACTTTTTAAGATAAACATTACGCATAAGATGATATCGCATGGGTCAGTCACAAAAAAGCGCCTGTTTGAGGAAATAGGTATTTAATATATCGTTATACATAAATTTAAACGATTGAAAAACTGTATTGAGCCTTTGTAATTCACAAATTTTAAAAGCACATAAAAGTTAACACGTTCCTACATTATTAACACTTTCGCACATGTGATCACTAATGATATACTTTCAATGTGCTCTTTAAGTTGAAGTTATATTATGATTTTTTTTCTGGACAGTGCACAACGTGTTTGAAATCTTCCAGAAATGCAGCTGTGCCCTCTTTACAGCAATTATAGTATGCAAGTTATATAGATGTAAGTTCACGTATATACATTGTTGTATTTTGTGAATAAAATAAGACCATTACATGGACGTATTGTCTGTAAAGAAGAGTTACCAAAACTCTTGTATTACCATCCGTACTAACAGCATGTGTTTTATTCTTTCTCAAGGCAAAGGCAAACTCAAATTTCCCTAATTACACGCATTTTACTTTGACATGAATAAATGTGGTTAGTAATAAATACATTGGTTCTTATTTAATCTTATTAATATCCATTCTTAGGCGGAATGATGTCACACTTCATGAAATTACGTCAATTAAGGCATAAGCATTTTGCAGCGCATTTGAAAATGCTAAAACATCCTTGCTTTTAATATGCAAAAATCAAATAAATAAAATATAACAAACAACTCGAACACACACAATGGTTTGATATAGATGCACAATGCATGTGACTTTATTTGATCAAATTAGTTTTCTTTTCTTAAATATATTACTGTATCAAAAAGATATGTATTTCTTTACAGTTTAATCACTTCTATATAATTATGTTAATGATAGTAATGTGTTTTTAGTTACTACGTGAAACTGAAACAAACAACCATCCAAATTTGTTCAGATTTAATTTGTATATTGATGAGAAGTATAGCTGGGTATTCCGCCTTTTACTTAAATGGATATCATTGCGCAAACACGGATCTACATTTGAATAGCAAATAAAGTTGTCCTTTCGCAAATCTGTACATTCTAAACATTTTTTTCAGAACTAATTGACACCTACAAACGATGCTAATATAAATTGTAAAACGATCAAAACGATTATGTCAGCACTTTTTCCCAAAACAATGTTATTTTGTTTTAAGTTAATATATTTTTAATCAATAAAATACTCTTTACATAGTTACGGAGAGAGTTTTCATAAAAACTTTACAAGCTTCCTACTTAATCCGTAAATTTTAATTGATGTACTTCATTATGTAAATGTGTGGATTATAAATAAAATATTGTTTAAACTAACGATATCATTATATTACACGTATAAATAAATATATTCGAAGTGGTTTTATAACAAAAAATATAACTTATCATCCGTCATAGATTAATCATTTCATTTAAATCCTGTGTAATAAATATGGCCGCTAATAAATGACAGCTTCATCCTATTACGGGAAATATAAAATAATTTTGTGTTTGCGTAAGAATAAAATTTTTTTTATATGTATACGCTTAAATTTAGACTTTTTAAAGTGTTGATAACTATTTTATGACAATATTTAAAGACAATTTTAAACTATTTTTTCCAGATAACACACATGCCAAAGAAGATGGTAATATCTAGAGAAAACATTTCCTTCGACACGAAATAGACACCGTCACACTGGTCTACGTAACATTCCTATTTTAAAAATTGTTTTATAATAACTTGGTATTATCTTCATCATTTTCATTTGTTTTAGTTGTCACAAGTATTAAAATGAAATAAAAGAAGCGTGAAATTTGATCAATAATAAAATAACTCTCATAAGATGATTTCAAAGCTTATATCTTGCATTCATATAATATAAAAGGTTTGTATAATACATATCTTCTTCAAATTTTCCCTGTCTTAAAATAGTTTTTATAACTGAGCCGTGTCATGACAAAACCAACATAGTGCGTTTGCGACCAGCATGGATCCAGACCAGCCTGCGCATCCGCGCAGTCTGATCAGGATCCATGCTGTTCGCTATCAGTTTCTCTATTTGTAATAGGGTTGTAAAGCGACCAGCATGGATCCTGATCAGGTCTGGATCCATGCTGGTCGCAAACCCATTATGTTGGTTTTGTCGTGACACGGCTCATATATTTTCTGCACTATAATGAATCGATTATAAGAACAAATTTCACAACACGCTGTTATGGCATAATACAAAGCAAAAGCAGTAAGGAAAATAGCCTCGCCTAGTTTGAAATTTTTCTAGCCGATAATTCAGTAAGATCCATTACAGCGGAGAAAACTCA
>NW_026852222.1:47500-72058 GCF_026571515.1 Ruditapes philippinarum | reverse complement strand
GCCCTTGCAACAACTGTTGTTATTTTTAACCAAGGTTGAAAGATAGTAAAAAACACACCGCGCGCACGCACAAACACAAAAATTAACGATCACGTGATATTTTTTTCCTGAATGGAAGCTATTTCTCAATTTAGGGCTATTACCATGCTGTTAAAAAAATTTTTTGTTTACCCCATTAAATTTTCAAAGACGTAAAATTTTAGAATATGTAAACGTTTTTTCTGCTTTTCACGCAAAATAACGTTTTTTAAATATCTGGAAATAAGATAACGGTTGGGCCGGGGTTTATCAATGGCGTGCGTCGATTTTTGCGTTCAATGCATCCCCTGGACCAACTTTTTGAACAAAAATTTTAGGGGGGGAAAAAAATACACCAAAAAACCGAGATGTTTTTGAAGCAACTATTATTTTGTCAGAAAATTTAATTTAAATAATTAAAGGCCTTCAAAAAAAATCAAAAAAAATTCATTTGTCATTTTTAAATTTTTAAGGTTTTTTTTTAAAATGGAGAATCGTCCTTAATTGGGGAGTCGTTATGGGGAATCGTTAAAAATCCCCCTGAATTTCCCCTTTTTTTAATTTCCCATTTTTACAGCACTTTTTTTTTCCCCTTTTTTTAAAAAATAAAAACTTTGTCTTGGTAATTGTGCCATTAAATTACTGAAACGCGAACGTTAATTTTCGTGTTGGCTCTCTTCATTTACTTTTTGAGGGAAAAAATTTACAAATACATGATAGCGTACTTCTTTTAAAGAAAAAATTTTGACAGCCGAAAATTGTTAAAATACGAAATAAAAGAGGTTTAAAAAAGAGGAACAGTGTACAGCTCAATCGGTAAATTAGATCAGCATCAATGAGATAAAGGAAAGGGTTAGCGATAATTGCGTGTCAGATGCAATTTCTAATAGTCAACTCCACGTATAGAAAAAAGATTTTCAAAGAAAACAAAAAAACTTGAAACACTAAATTTATTAGATTTAATCAGTCAGCAACTTGAATATGATGATAATATATGGAGGGCTGAAAAAAGTGATAAACATGATCATTAAAGGGAAAGATCTTCATACTTCGCAGTTGAATGCTGATATTGTTGACAAAAATACAATCTTATGGGATCACTGTGAGTATGATTTTTCATTATTTTTTTTTTTTAAAATAATCATTTACTTAATGCAACAATTCACTTAGCAATCTTTGCAAAACAGATCAATTTCATTATATTTTTTTTTCAGTTGAATCCGGGGTAATATAATGGGACAAATAACTGCATGTATACCTAATAGATAAGGGTAGACAGACGTTTCACTATTGAGACGGTTCACACCAAGACGGTTCACACCAAGACGTTTCACTCCCGAATGGGAGTGAAACGTCTTGAAGCTGATTCACTCCCTTTTTATATAAGACTTACAGAGCTCCAGATAATTTTTTTGGCCAAGGGGTTTTTACCCCTCAAAATGTAGAGTGAGGGGTAAAATGCAAATTCTGAAAAACTTAAGGGGTTAAATCTGTCAAATAGCATTTTGCATTTTTTATAAACAAATTAAACTTATTGTTTTGTTTGTTTGTTTATTTTCTTTTTTTTTTGAAAAACCTTTACAAATTAAATACTGATTTAATGTGAAACAATACAAAACATGCCATGTAAAGTCTGACTTCCAGAGTATAGGCCTACTGGAACTCAAGTTTAGGATACACAGCAAAATTATCAGGGCTTCCATTTTCAAAATTTGGAAGTCAAAGACTTCAAAACCTCTGATATTGGAAGTCACATTATATAGGTAAAGAAAGAAAAGTATTGATTTTCGGAAGTCACAGGCCAAAATGAAGGAGTAAATGACTCCCAAACTTTCACTTGTGGAAGCCCTGAAATTATTTTATTTTCTAGGAGTCTTTATTTCTGTCGGCATGTACCTTATCATGTTTGAACAATATAGTTGAAATTAGAATTAAAGAAACATAAACAAGATAATTAGAATTAAAGAAACATAAACAAGATTTTTTTTATCTTTCCTTAAAAAAAGTATTGGTCTGAGAGAAAATTGTCCGTAACTGTAGACTGGGTACGAAAATATTGAGTACAAAACTGCAGGTGAAAGACATGTTATTTTGCTCCAACAACAAAAGTTAAAGAAATTAAGATATATTTTTGTTTATATTGAAACATAAGCATGTCAATACATGCCTAAACAAACTTAATACTGTGTTAACTCCTACGATGATTATCTGGCACAAATTTCATCAATAATTTCACAGGTTGATCTACGGGAGTTACCTCCCTTCTGTATTTCCTGCTACTTTCGTTTTTAGTTGGGACGTAGTCCCAACTAGTGCACTTACAAACCCGAAATTTCCAATCATACAGGGTAACGCCCACTGCTGTGACGTTTCATCGCCACTCTATATGCTATATTGTATTCTAACATATCAACGTAAGCTGAATTCATAGTGATCACACTCCGACATGACCGAACGCATAACCGCCGCGAGTAGAAAAAAAAGTGCTCTGAATTTCTGAAAACTTCGATTTATTGACGACAGAAGAGGAGACAAGAAATTTATTTTTTGAAAATAATGTGCAATTGAGCTTGAATTACGGTATTAGAAACGTAGCGGATACAATTTGAAAGGTAACATAATTCTATGACTGGGTAGTAAATTAATTGGGGTTACTGATAGTGTTGAGCGGCTTTGAATATTAACTTCTCATCCGCTTATATCCAGCATTTTTTGTATTATACTTCCGAATTTTTGAAAAGAATTATTTTGGATAATTTTGTCAGTTTATAATTGCAAGTGGATATTGAAATAGAATTAGCAGGATGTGATATTTTCGTCTCTGTTGACGATTTAGGTTAAATGAATCCGACAACTTCGGTATCTTTTTTTGACCTTCTTCGAGCTTTATAGCCTGTTTAGCTCATAAGGTAAGTTACTAAAAGAAAATTATTATGAATTATGATGAATAATAATAATTAAGTTTATTTATTGATGCCAAGTTTTGTTTCCGAGGACTAACTTTTCGTATATTTCGAAGTAATTTGAAGATAATATCAGTGACATTTACTGAGTTAACTTGATAATACTGTATAGGAGGAGCTTACAGCCTTGCTTGTTTGCTTAAATGCTCAGAAGAGGAGAAGGTAAAGGTAAAGGTAGAGATATCGAGTATTTCGTACCGAATTTTCGATGATACTTAGAGTTAGATGAAATGACGTTTTTACAATTGATATTAACGTGTTGCACTTTCGGAAACGGCATATATGCTACAATTTTTTGGTTTGTCCGGGGGTTTAGTCTCTACAATGGGGCCATTGTTGAATATTTCAAGATAATTTTATTTATGACCTTTATATTAATTAATATTAAATTTATTTAAAGTCTAGATTTCATTTTTGGGTCGATCTTTTTAAATTTGAATAATTATTCTGGAAAAACAAAGTGCGAAATGATTAACGGTTTGTACACGATTAGTGTTATAAACATTATCAAATGGTTTTATTGGGAAAAATATTTCAGTTCCTCTGACAATAACTCAATGGAACGCATTAATTGAATTACCTTTTTTAAATGTATGGAGTAAATTCATTTGTGGTTGGTTTTTCGCTCCTTTTTTTATGAGCTATGTTTTCCCATTATATAAAGCACAGGTTGTTCTTGAAAGTTGAACAAAAAAATAGCTGCAACTTGATATGTTACATGAAAAATCTTCAGGGACTTAGGTTTTAAACCGATTTGGATTAGCGGACCAATGTGGGAAAATGTCAACAAGAGAGATAGATATGAGATAGATCTATACTGTTCTCAATACATGGTTGAAGTAATTTATAGTGTTTAATTAGACATTTTATATTTTAACTTTTTGACGACTCTTGTTTAATTTTTTTTTTACCCAAAATCTACATGTAAAAAATAAAATATAATAAATGTGAAATTTTCTATTTTAGTGGTATATGTGGAGTAATATGAAGAAATTTTTAATATTTATTATCCTAATTTTTCAAATTTTAATTATGTCTTACATGTCTGTACACAATCATATTATTGTGTAAATATATATAATGTATAGAGCACATATATAATTGTTATAAATAGAGGGTAGTATTCAGATGAATTTGAAATGAATTTAAAATTGATATTTTAGGAAATAAAGTCATTTCTTTAATTTCATTGGGAAAGGCAGGTACTGTAGCTGAAAAAAGTCGTATAAGATTAAACAAGACTAAGAAGATTATTATAACAGGTCTTTTTACATTTAATGTATATTTCACAACATAAGATGTTTTCCCCAAAAAAATTAATGAAAAAATATTTGACTGGTATAAGATTGAGAAAGTGGGTGTGGGGATCCGTGGTTATGGCATTTCTAGTTTTTACTTATATATATGTTAAAGAAATTATGTGCAGCACATCTTTAAAGGATGGCAGATTTTTTTAAACTTAAGGGATGAAGCACCTTCAGGTGTAATTGGTAGTAAAGGAAGAATTTTTGGGCTGCGACACAAATTTACAGAATTATGGCCTTTTGTTGATTTTTTTTTCACGATATATTACTATGTAGATTTTGTGAATGCACTCCTCTTAAACGGGTGGCGATTTTTGCTTTAAACTTCAGGGATGAACACTTAATGTGTGATGTAGTTTAGAAGAATTTTTGCTGCCAACCAATTTAACCAGAATTTGGTTTTTTGATTTTTTCATTAATATATATGTAGCATTTTGTGAAACCGGAATCTCTTAACAGATGGCCGATTTTGCTTAAATTCAGGGATGAACAACTTAATGTGTAGATGGTGTAAAGGAGGAATTTTTGTGGCGACAAAATTTTAGAGAATTGGCGCTTTTTTGATTTTTAGTTTTTCAACTTGTGGACATGTAGACAATAAAATCATTTGACCTAGAGTCATAAGATTGACAGACGTGGTTGTGGGGGCTATCCCGTGTCTAATTGGACATTCTAGTTTCTTTTATGTTGGCTTTATTGTAGATATATTTATGAGACTGTTTTTTTTAAAGTTTGAAGGATATTTTTGAAATTCAGATTGGTTATTAAACTAAATTTATTTTATTTATTTGTAGCAATGTATTATACTTTAATTGTATGCCGTCGAAAAATTATTGTATACTGTCTGAATTTATACAACAGTCTCTCAAACGCTTACTCACAATGAAGGGTAAATAATCTGAATAAAGAGTTGCGTAGGGTGACATTATTATTAATAAAATTATTGTTCATTGCGATCATTGTTTTTTTCAGAGTTTAATATTGCAAAGTGCAATTTTGTGTTCACTGTGTTACTATGTTTTAATATTCAAATATTTACTCTTATGCGGTTTTAATTTAAACTAACAATTGCAAATACGAGTAAACGAATACAATAAAGGAATTGTCAGAAGGTGTGTTTTTGCTGGCATGTGATGTAAAAAACTGATGTAAAGTGCTATCCAACAGAGTCATGGAAAAAGTTTTAAATTTTCAAAGTGGTTTTTCCGTTTTTGTTCTTATCACTTCAGGTGTTAAAGCATGTAAAAGTAGTGCGTTCCATCATGCTTAGTTTCACACAGGTCAGTAAGACGGTGTACTGTACTGTCTGCACATATGTGTCAGAAAAATATCACAAAAAAGGAATTTAGTATTACTATGAGTATTTATTAAAGAATTGTATTTCAAATATATTTAAATAGTATTATTGAAAGTCATTTTGTATGACAGACATACAAATCTAGTGCTCTGCATTATAAATGTAAGAAGAGACAATAAGATAAGCATTTTTTTGCAAATTATTGCACTTCATATAATTTTTATTGTTTTTTTTTTTAAGGTGGACATGTGTTCACTGTCAAGCGAATGAAGATAAGCATCACACTCAGTGGGAATCTCCAGTTTCCAGATGTAGTGATCATAACTGTATAGGCACCATTAACACTTTGGACTAGTTGGAGTATTTTAGAGGGTAGTCTGAATTTGAATCCCCTGTCAATAGTAAAGGCCAGTCATGAACATTGTGTTAAAGGAAAATGTTAAAACTCGGATTTCCCGCTTAACCAATCATTACTTTACCTTATATTCAGTGCCGGGTAATGTAGGAAATGGCTACTTTCTGGAACGGAGCTGTCAATTATTTTTAATTTTTTAGCTTGTTAGTGTTATCGTCGACAATTGTGAAGTAAAGACATCGCAGTTTGACTGTATACAAGTTGCTTAAAGAAAGTATGTCGAAATCTTAACAGTTATTCGTTGATTTTGTAGAAATTGACCAGAATTCACCTTTGTTTACACGCATCGCTTGGACGTCCGAAAACGACATGCAATGACATTTCAGTGAAATTTGGAAACTTGCTCGTATTTTGGAGCATTTTGTAGGATTTTCGATGAAGTAAAGTGTTTAATGATAGGATACATTATTCCTAGAGACAACCCAAAAAATAAAATAGTGATCTGGTGTATTTTTTACCGAACATGTTTTTGTTTGTTTTGCATGATATTTTTCTCTCGTTAGGGACCTTTATTCTTTATATATAGTATTATGAGCGTATATGGGTAAATGTGGTATATAGTGCCTGTGGTTTTATCATGTATCTTAGCTTGCCTGGTGTAATGATAAGTAATAAACCTGAGAATTGAAACTATGAGAATAAATTGTTGTTATAAGTCCCCTTATATTTTCATTAAGAGGGGACTAAAGGCTGACCCATTTCTGTATGTCAATGAAAAGCTGAATTTTGCTATAACTTAAATGGTACAAAAGTAAGGTTCATCATACTGGTATCTGATATAGAACTATACAGAGATTTAGCATGTTATTATAATTTATGCTCCTGAAAGGGAGAGAATATAGTTGCGGTCTTAACCATGCTGTCGGTATGGACTCAAGTAATATTATGGATAAATATCTGTGTTCATTCCATACAGACTTGTACTTTTGGGGAAAAAGGTTGCTCATGTGAGGAAAATATGTTTTTAATGGTGTTTTTGAGATTTTTAGTTGATAAGGAAAAAAAACATAGTCTGAACTTAGGAAGACATTTGTCCTTCACACTCTTGTCCGAAATATGAATATAACTAGATATGTATTGAAGGGATTTTATGTAAACTTCACAAAGTGATAGAGACTTTAAAGAGGAAGTGCAATGTTCAAGAAACATAACTCTACCTTGCTTCATGTTTTAATTATATCCCTTAAGTTAAAAATGCTTATTCCAAACTATCACTGAATCTACATCAACTTGAACGACTCGAATTTTCCAATGTGTCAAAGAACCATAACTCCATTCCTTAGTTTTTAGCTCACCTGTCACAAAGTGACAGGTCGAGCTTTTGTGATCCCTTTTCGTCCGGCCGTAAACTTTTACTTTAAATGACATCTCCTTCATAAACCACTAAGCTAATTTCATCCAAACTTCACAAGAATGTTCCTTTGGCTGTCACCTTTAAAAATTGTGCAAAGAATTTAATTCCATGCTGAACTCCGGTTGCCATGGGAACCGAAAGAAAAAAACTTTAAATATCATCTTTAAAAAAACCCTAAGAGCTAGAGCTTAGATATTTGGCTTGAAACATCCTTTAGTGAGTGTCTACCAAGTTTGTTTAAATAAAAGCCCTGGGGTCAAAATTGGCCCCACCCCAGTGGTCATTGATTTTACCTATGTGCATATAGTAAAAACTTTATAAAATCTTCTTTTAAAGAACCCAAAGAGCTAGAGCTAAGATATTAAGCATGAAACATCATCTAATGAGTGTTTTACCAAGTTTGTTCAAATAAAAAGGCCCGGGGTCAAAATTGGTCCTGCCCCAGGGGGTCATTAATTTTCTTTAAATGCATATAGTAAAAACTTAAAAAAATCTTCTTTTAAGGAACTAAAAGAGCTAGAGCTAAGATATTTTTAGCATGAAATATCTTCTAGTGAGTGTTTACAAAGATTGTTAAAATAAAAGCCCTGGGGTCAAAATTGGTCCTGCCTAGGGGGTCATTAATTTTCTTTAAATTTATGCAAATAGTAAAAACTTAAAAAATCTTCTTTAAAGAACCCAAAGAGCTAGAGCTAAGATAATTAGCATGAACATCTTCTAATGAGTGTCTACCAAGTTTGTTCAAATAAAAGCCCGGGGTCAAAATTGGCCCTGCCCAAGGGATCATTGATTTTCCCTATATGCATATAGTAAGAACTTCAAAAATCTTTTTTAAAGAACCCAAATAGCTAGAGTTTATATTATAAGTTGAAACATCTTCTAGTGAGTGTCTACAAAGTTTGTTCAAATAAAAGCCCTGGGGTCAAAACTGGCCCTGCTCCAGGGTTGTCATTGTTTTTAACAGTATGTGTTAGTAAAACTTAAAAAATCTTCTTTAAAAAACCCAATAAGCTAGAGCTTTGATGTTTAGCATGAATCATCTTCTTATGGATGTCTTCCAAGTTTGTTCAAATAAAAGCCCTTGGGTTAAAACTGGCCCTGCAGGGTGGGGGGGGTGTATATACAGGTGAGCAACCTCAGAGCCATCATGGCCCTCTTATTTAATTATCTACCTTTATTATACATGTACTTAATTATGCTTGTCCAGAGAAATACTGGAAAAAGAGTTGATGAAATTTGATTAAACTTTTACACAGCGAAAATAATCAAGTGAAAGAAAGTGTTTTTTCAAATAACCCTAATTTTTGTGTCGCCTTGAAAAGGTGACATATAGGAGTTACTTTTGTCGGTGTCGTTGTCGGCGTCCCGGAGCATAACTCAGTCACTATAAGTCTGATTGACTTCAAACTTGGTATGCATGCTTCTTTTAATAACCTGAAGTGCAGTGCACAAGGACCGGTACTCTGCAGTTCTTATTTTTTGAGTTATTGCCCTTTGTTAATTTTCATACTTAAATTTTGTCCGGGCCATTTCTCTTCAACTAAAAAAGCTACGGTCTTGATACTTCATAGGATGATAGGTCTCATTAAGAAGAAGTGCAGTGCACAAGAACCAGTACTCTGCATTTCTTATTTTTTGAGTTATTGCCCTTTGTTTATTTTCATACTTTAATTTTGTCCGGGCCATTTCTCCTTAAGTATAAAAGCTATGGACTTGAAACCTCATAGGATGATAGATCTCATTAAGAAGAAGTGCAGTGCACAAGAACTGGTACTCTGCATATCTTATTTTTTGAGTTATTGCCCTTTGTTGATTTTCTTTCTTTATTTTTGTCCTGGTCATTTCTCCTCAAGTATGAAAGCTATGGACTTGAACCATCATAGAATGATAGATCTTATTGATAAGAAGTGCAGTGTTCAGAAACTGCTGCTCTGCACTTATTATTTTTTTAGTTATTGCCCTTTGTTATTTTTCATATTTCATTTTTGTCCTGGCCATTTCTCCTAAACTACATTGTTCACAAGGCGACACATCCGACTTGCGGAGTTCTAGTTTCTAGCTTAATTTTACAATTATCATCTCTTAAAATACATGTTCAACAACTTTTAAAATAATGGTTGTCTGGAGTAAATCTTTTCAATGATATCACACTCAAACTAAATACAGTTGTAGAGACTAGTGAGCAGAAGTCTTGTGTCAAATAACCAAAATTCTACATTACTTAGTTTTTTGAATTATCTCCGTATATATTTCATGATACTGTTCAGAGAGAGGATTAAAATATTGAAGGAATTTGATTGAAACTTTATAAACGTTATACAGTGAAAGAGATTAGCATGAGAATTGCAGTAAACAAAGGCCATTATAAGTTCTAATGACATGGTCACATTCATATAATGTGATGCAAAAAATATTGACCATTTGAGTGTTTACTTGATACTGATACAGAAAATTTGATATATATCACAATTGATTATTTTTTCATAGCTTTGTCTCCCTTTATAATGTCATGTGTTAAAATAGTCAAGCTTGCAGTTTCCTCTGGTAGCTCTAATTTCACTTGTTGCTCTTGTCAAAAAAGGCCAAGAACGGTTTATGATGGACCTACACATACAATGTAACCTAAATATTATATTTAACATGTGTGTCATAAAATAATTGTATCATCTACTGTTCATTTACTGAATTGTGCACTTTATATTTATCAACCGGCAACACCCTTCACTCATTGAATTATCTGCCCCGAAATAGAAAAAATAGTTATTTGATCCTTCATACGTCCCAACTGCAGTGCCTTCAGCACTTTGATTAACATGCGTTGTTGACAACGGAATTTTTAGTTTTCAATGCACTAAAATGGAAATATATTGTATTTTTATGCTCAAAACATTTTCTTTTTACATATCAAATGTTTACACTTCTATTCTTTCACGCATAAATTTTGACATACGAGCGTATTTTGATTTTGTTGTGCGTAACTGTGACGCACGAATTTTAAAAGTGATGCGTATTTTAGATTTTCTATGCGTATTTTACGCTTATACGCACGCTATCTGGAGCTCTGGACTTATGATAGACTAAAAATAAAAAGACCTTAAATTTAATAAAAATGAATTACGGAAGGAAATTTCACTTTTTGTTAATGACTATTAACTTAGTACTTAAGTTTGTATATCATAATTGTTATCCCTGTTTCTATATTTATTATCGTAAATGTGGAACAGGTAAGAATGCATTATTTTTGTTATCATAAATACTTTTTAAACAGTAAATATATTATATTCTGAAAATTCTGAAATTTTCTACCCTGTATTAGAAGGTTTAAACCTTTGTCAAGCAGTACCGATATAGTCTTATAGATAAGTAATTTAACTGAATGGCCATTGCAATCAGAAATAAAATTAAATAAAAGCATTGGAAATTTTATTAATATTTGTGATGTCAAATCATTATTTTTGTGACTAAAATTCAATATAAAAGAAAATTGTCTTTTCATAAAGTGAGACAACATAATAAAGACTAACAATAAGCATAATGATATTAGATATCAGAGAAGTTGCATGAAAAACATATTAAAATTAACATACATTGTGATTAGTGTTCTTCTTTTTTATTTTTTTATTTTAATTTATTTATATTTTTTTTTTAGGGGGGGGGGGATATATGTTTGACTGGATATAATTGTATTATCTTATAGTTCTTTACAGCTGTTAATGATAAGAATTCATAGGTGATTTTCTTTGCATTAAGTATGTAAACATTCTGCAAATTTTCTAAAATAAAAATAATTTATATTTATATATCTGGAGATTAAATATTATTTTCATTTGTTTATAAACAAAACTTATAATTGAGAAGTTTCTGTTTCCAAGACTTTTGTTTTAATTGGATTTTATCGAAAAACTATTTTAATGGTCCAATAAACAACTGATTAGTAAACTGTTGATGCTAAAGTGCAGTGTTTATACAACTGATTTAATGGTGATGTCAAACTGTTAGTTGTTGGTCTCAGTGTTTATACAACTAATTAGGTGATGAGATTGACTGTTAACACCACAATTACCTATGTTTGTTTAATGGCTACTGTTTAATAAATTGATAAAGAAATAATTCACAAGAATAATTAATTTTATACACATATTTTGCATATCGTTGTTTAAGATTTACATGAAATAACAAATATTTTAATTTTATATTTATACATACCGGTAATTGATATTTTTTATTATTTCAACAATTATTTTTTTGATAAAAAAATGATATCAAATTAATGACATTATTTTCATGTGGCTTATTTTTTATAAAAGAACTTCAAGATTTAAAAATTCAAAAGTAATAATAATGAAAATAATATTCTCAAGAATGAGCATAGTATAGTTTATATTATAGTTTATATAAGTATGAATTCCTTTTAACAATTGGGTGTTTTATTTTGAATAGTTACCAACCATATCTTTTATCATCACCTGTTAAACCATTTTTCAATGCAACAAAAATTTAAAAAATGTATATTAGAGAACTTAAAATGCTTATCTACAACAGAAAAAACATACATCAATATAAATAATCAATCCTGACATGGCTATTAAAAATGGAAAAATATTTGTTAACTTTCCTAAAAAAAAAATCTAAAAAAAATGGGAGTGAAACGTCCATACAATTGACAAATTGGGAGTGAATCGTCTAGGTGTGAACCGTCTTGGGAGTGAAACGTCTCAATAGTGGAATGTCTTGGGAGTGAAACGTCTGACATTCACTGCTTATCTATGAATGTCAGAAAAGGCCCTGCTATATTTTTTTATTTACAATGTTTAAAAAATTTTTTTACTTGAATCAACTAGACAAATTGTGGGCATTGCTTTTCCCTGATTGTACTAAGAGATAAAGCGCCAGTGATCTTCAGTTGCTTGTCCTGTTATGTAATGTCCCAGGTTGAAATTGTGCCATGTAATTATATGAATGAGTAAGACCTCAGTGATTTTGTTTCACTGTATTTTACAGTCGAATAAAGGTTGTTTCCCCTAGCCCAAAATAGTTACATTTTCCCCTAAAAATGCTAATATTGTCCCCTGAAATGCCTCATGCTCTTTAGTACCAGAATCATGACTTACCAGCATCTGGCTTATATCAGCTAGAAGAGAGCAATATGTCCCTATAGATAGCCTCTGCTATCTACCATGCATGTTAAATTGAATTGAAATTATTTATTTTTTATAAAATGTGTGGGTATATTCCATTTTCAGTTGATGGAATTTGATTTCAGGTTTCCCCCTTTTCTGCTTTATCCACTATATTTTCCCCTTCAGAAAGCCACAGGTTGTTTTGAAAAATTTGAAAAAATCACTGGACCTTAAAATTTGTGTCTTCATTATTTTAGAGTAATTTTTATTTAGTTAGATATAAACAAGTCAGTTTAAAGGCAATAAATTAAGACATAATGCAAAATCTTATGATAGTTTGATTGACAAACATAATTTGGAAACGAGTCCACTACATAATTGACATGAAAGCGCCAAGACAGATTAACGGTAATTTCGGTAAAAAGTCATTTTGCCTGGGATGAGTTAGGGCAGAAACTTATAGACTGAATTTTAGCAATTACCACCAATTGCAATAAATACTGAAACAATGAAACTTTCAATTGTAATATGTAACCTCTATTTTATTTTATTTCTGTGTAGGTTATGTTGACAGACAAATAGGTACAGAAGTAAAATCCAAAAAGAAAATTCAACGAGATGAACCTGTTTTGAACAAAACTAAGGTTTGTACATGTACTTTAAAATTTATAAATTTTGGCACGAATATTCAAAAGATATCGGATAATTGGGCTCGATTTTTCAACTTAGTGTCAGTGTTGATGAGCATTTGTTTGAGGTTTCAGGCTTACCCTGTACATTATAACTTGGACTGTTTCACAAGTGTTTAGGACTTAAAATTTTTATGTAACTCATTCATTAATTTGGGGATTTATACCTTTACTTCCCTTGTAGTTGTACTGAAGATAATTATGGAAATATGAGTATACATGTACTTCTAAGCTATATATTAACTTGTATATCTTTCATCTTTCAAGGTGCCATGTGATGTATGTGGTCGCATGTACAAAAAACGTGACCTGAAACAACATAAGAGAATACATGCTGAGAAGAAAGAGTTTACATGTGAAATATGCCAAATGGTAAGAATAGTAGGTTTAGCAAATCCCAATGTTCATGTGATTTTGTAACTATGTTTTTATTCTGTTTTCTTAGGGTTGTTCTGAATGTTTTGTAGTTTTAGGAAATAACAAGCATGTACAAAAGTGGGGTACCGGTGTGAATAAGCAAGTCTGCTGGTATTAATTATCTTCTGGAGTCCACTAAACTAGATATTTTCTGAATGTTTGATTTTTATACTTATCTTTAGTAGAGATGGAGTATCCTGTGCATAGACACCTATACTGCATAATAAACACTGGCACATAATATCATCTTTTGAATGAAATGACAGACACCAAAATAGATATTGACAATAATTGGGTAAAACATATTAAGAAAATCTGAGTTTATTAAGATTGTTACAATGATAAATTATTGTTGGTTTTCCCAGCTTAATGTCAATTATTATAAGTTTTCCCCCAGTTAAATGCCAATTATTATGAGTTTGCACAGCTTAATGTCAATTATTATGAGTTTTTTTCCAGGTTTATATATCATTTGCACCAAATCCTATTCCAATAATTTTATGGTTAATGTCGCGATAGAATACATGTACTTCTATAGCATGTGAGATGATGCAGGTGTCAAATAACACCTTTATTATATAATGTGCCGTTGAAATATTTTGATATTAATATTATTATAAATAGTTTATTAGATGTTTTTTAGTATGTCTGACAGTGATTTTTTTTTGCAATTTTCAAAACAACCTGTGGCTTTCTGAAGGGGAAAATACAGCGCGATAAATCAGAAAAGGGGAAATCAAATACTAACAACTTAGAATGTAATTTACCCAACATTTCATGAAATTTTCAATTTCATTTCACTTCAACATGCATGATACATAGCAAAGGATATCTATAGGAACAGCTTTATCTTCTAGCTGATGTAAGTCAGATGCTTTTAAGTCAGGGTTCTGGAGAAGAATGTGCACAGGGCATTTTTAGGGGAAAATATACCTATTTTTGGCTAGGGGAAACAGCCTTTATTCGGCTGTAAAATACACGAAAAAAAAATCACTGATGTCATATTATATAATATAGTTAGCGAAATTTTTATTATAGGTATTCAGGACAGCAAGCTGTTTATACGGTCATAGATTACATCATATCACTGAGAAAGGACATGTGTGTCAGTATTGTGGTAAACAGTTTAACAACATGCCAAATCTTCGTCAACACATCAGAACACATACAAGTGAGAGAACTCTACAGTGTCCACTGTGTCCAAAGATGTTCAGAAGTAATTACGTACTGAAAGACCATATATCAAGACATTCTGGTTTGTAATTTAAAATACTGTAAGTTTTAAATGTATTAAACTTGACATAACTATGATAACACGAAACTTTGGATTTCAAATTTTAGGGGTATGGTTAAGTAAACCTGAACTTCGGACGTGGTCTAGGTTTCTTTTTTACATTTGAGCCGCGTCATGACAAAACCAACATAGTGGGTTTGCGACCAGCATGGATCCAGACCAGTCTGCGCATCCGGGCAGTCTGATCAGGATCCATGCTGTTCACTATCAGTTTCTTCACTTGTTATAGAGTCTGTAAGCGAACAGCATGGATCCTGATCAGACTGCGCGGATGCGCATTTTCATTTTATTTTGTATAAATTCAAACTTGCATTGTAAATATTTTTTAAGTTACACAGGAAAGTGTAAGTTGTCACATAAGTGGTTCTATTTGCACCATATCTAGATAGATATATGTTTCAAACTGAGGAAGTGAACTTCCTGTACATGTATATCATAATATCCTAAAGGACTTGCGTGTGTTTGCATGCACTAATGATGATATAAATAAATTTTTCTAGTGTTTGCACTTGAAGTATGGTGTAATGAATGAAATATCCATTTGTACAAAACTAAAAGAAAAAAAGTGCTAAATGAAAGTAAAAGTTTCCATAATGTCTTTTCACATAAAGAATGATTTGTAATAAGCAAAAAAATAAGGCACTTTAGTCGCAGGTTAAGATTATATCAGGCTGAAGTGGTTTTGAACTATTGTGCAATAAGTAGGTACAAGAGTGTTACATCCTTTATAGTGAAGTGGTCTACAATACATATTGAAAGAAAACAGAAAGTGTATAATTTTGATATTCTTTTAAAACATTTCTTGATCAATAATGTTGATAATGATATAAGTACATGTACATGCAATATAGTACAGACATTTATATTTTGAATACACCCATAAACACTTAGACTTTCCATAATGAACTAAGTAAATAACAGAGATATATCGAGTGAAAAAATAGGAGTTGTTTCCCTCGTCTTCAAGTAAAATCATTATCTTTTATGCTAGAACAATACAAATTAAACCATTTTTAAATCGCTAGTTTGTTGTGATTTAATGTTGGATTTTAAAATCTATTACACAAATGGGAGGCTTTGGATCTTAGTTTTGTCACAGAATATAGTTCAACACATCTTTTGACACCAAAGTATTTAAATTAACTGTTAAGCATACCAAATGTATGTGAGACCATTTTACATCAGTTTAAACAGTGAGATACCCAATTAGTTATCTTTACTCGAAAAACTACTGTTAAGAATAGCCTGTCGTCTGTTTGTTCTGAAAGTGTTTATCGGTAATATTTAGTTCTAGAACAATATGTTGTCAGCTAAATATACATATTTCCTATCAGATCATATAGTGTATATCTCATACTGCATGTGATACTAAATACTGTCAACATAATAATCTATGTCTGTGGCATATTTTAAAGCTACTATCCCACACATTGTAGTTTTTTGAAATGAAATGTCATGACAAGATAAATTTTCACCTCGGGTTCGTACATTTATATGGAACTAGATGATTAATACATGTCTTGTCAGATGAAAAAATCATCTTAGTAAAGTTTTTGCAATGTTTATCCTGCTGCAATTTCAAACTGTTGCAAGGGAATATTGACTTAAATAATAGACATACCGGTGTACTGGTTGTAAGTAGATCCATTGGTTGCGAGTAGAAGTTAGAACAGTTGTTCGCTTGGTAAGTTTTTATCCTGAAAATGATTGATGCACAATTTATCATAGAAAATTATGTCTATAAAAAAAAGACAAAAAAGAAGAAAATGTCTCTGTTATCAAATGTGTCAAATGAAACATGACCACTGTTAGGTCACAGTTATTTATTAGTGGTTTTGATATTGAAAGTAATAATACAAAGGCGTTGTGTAGGTTCGTACAAAATCTCTAATAGTAATATATATAAAGAATAACAACATACGTCAGAAGTGATGTTGAAGTCAAATAGTGCGGTAAGACGTAACATAGATAATAGCGTAAATATATGTAGTTATCTTTTGTAGGCTATATGCATTGTGTACATAATTATATTTTAGGATCATGTGTTTAGTAGACTCTCGGTATTACGACATTTTACCTTTTCTGGCATGCTTTTCTGACCCAATGTTTTGTCTTGAATTCAGTGTATCAGTAAACTATTTAAATATTTTGCCAGAAACATGAGTTTATGTATTTCTTTTGCAGGTGAGAAACCATACATCTGTTCAGTCTGCAATCGCTCGTTTAAAAAGGCACAGGAATTAAAGCGCCATACAATGACTTTTCATTCGGAAGCACGTGAGCACGTCTGCAACATTTGTCAAAGAAGGTTCAAGTCAAAAAGCAATCGTGTAAAACATGAGAAAACACATGACAAGAAAGGAAATTCTTAACATATTTTAAGTTTCAAGTCATTTGAATTTTCGCTCTTCCGAGCACAATTGCTCAGAGGTGAGATATTGTGATGGCAATGTGTCTGTTAAACATTATCCACAATTTCTTTCAACAACATTTCCTCCCACCTAAACCACATGATAGATTTTGAACAAACTTCACAGCAATGATCCTAAGGTCGCCCTCTGAGACTTGTATAAAATTGAAGCCAGTCTGGGGCATAAGAAGGTCTCGTAAGCTAAACAAGCTTTAAAACTGATATTTTAATCATCAAGGAAACCACTATTTCTCAGAGCATAGATATTTCACACCAGAGGATAGATATTTCACATGTGTCATTGCATGTGACCTTATATAAAAGATATATAAATCTTTGCCCATGTAGTCAATATTGAACTTACCACACTGGTCACTTTTTTCATGAAGACTTATATACATGTACATGTACATGCAGTTAAATACAATTAAAACTTCTTGTGAGAAGAACTTAGATATTTTCCATGTAGCATTTCCTAAAGAAACTACATAACTTAATGGTTTATAAATTATTTAGCCTGGGTTAAAACACACATCCAACGATTCCTTATTACTCACTTTTGTATAAAAGACTTGTGACATTATCTGGCAATCTGTGGTGAGGCCATCATGACCCTCCTGTTAAATAACAACACCAGAAAACACTATAATAAAAGGTTTATTCATTGTTAGGTGCAAATCTTTAAGATAACGCTGTTTTATTCTACATTTTTTCGCAACATAAATAGATAGACCAGTTTGAAAGTTTTAAAACAGAAATAACTGCATTGGATGTTTTCAGCTAGTTTGGTCTCCACTTGTTTCTCATAATGATTGAGAAAGTCTGGATCTTTGACGCTATACTTTCTTTTATCAAATGCTACAAACGTAATGGCTGTTGCAGCTCCATTTTTGCTGAATATCAGATATTTGAAATCTTGTTTTTCTGCTCCAGTTTTCAGCCATTTGTAGGGGATATACTTAGTGGTTTTGTCCTTTATGTGTGACGAAAACAATTTGCGTGTTACGCCTTGCATGGTGGCGTCCATGGCATTTGTCAGTGCCTTTTCCTCATACCCCTCTAATATGTCAATGTGCTCTATTTCTAGGTCCAGCGAATTAAGAAATAGTGAGAAAAAAATTGGCTCAACATTTCTATAACTGAAAGAAGTGCTTGGTGCTAATCATTTCAATGTCTTGTTTTTTTTTTCATTTGCTCGATAGTTTTGACACTGTTTCAAATCCTGTGGTAATTTGTTAAATCGTCTATCTGTAGTAAACTTCACTTGGGATATTGTTTTGTGCTCAAGGTTTTATGTTTTCTACAAACTTTGGGTTGTTCTAACATAAATCTGTTCATTTACTAAGAATTTCCCATGTGATACATCATAATTGACCATGATGCCTGAATATTCAAACACAGCAACCTCTTTCGTTTAAAAATGTTCTCGACAGTTTTCTTACCAGGACACCCTCCTCTTGTTTTCAAGATTTCTTTTCAGTGGTGTATAGTACCGATGCAAGTTTACCATATCTGAGAGTTAAGAACATTTAACATATTGTCCCTCTTTCTTTGATTTCTTTAAGCAATTTAAGAGACTTTTGATGGTTGTGTTCGGTCTTGGCAGTATTCATTGGTCTTTGTTGGTCTGTATGAAAATATTAGTTATGGTTTTTCTTAAGTTGTAATTCATGATCCATTTCATTTAAATAAAAGCCTGGGTCCTTGGCAGCCATCACAGGGCTTTGATATCTATATTTGAAAGCGCACATCACTTCGAGAATCCCCATCCCACAGCACGAGCACTCTACAAGTTCATACGGGCTTGTACCCAGATATGGCATATTTTCACAAATCAAAAGTCCGCATTCACTGACTTTAAAATTGTCATGTGGTTAACACAATGTTAATGAGTATTCTGCTAACCGTCCAAATTAAACATTAAAAGCCCCAAATAATAGGAGGCTTTCCTGTTTCTTTCCGTACCTTGTACAAAGTTGTGGTAACAAAACATTTTCCGGGACAGAATGTTCTGTCTACACCGACAACACCAGCCTTGGATTTTACAAAGAATTTGAAATCAATAACTTGTTCTTCGGTGTAACAGATTATTAAGGGTAGTTCGTTGTACCTGGAATTATGATTTCCCCCAACGAAAGGATATTTATCGCATAATTTATTTATTTGTAATTTATTTTTCTTAAACATCTTTATCTTAAGAAAAATAACATTTTGCACTTTTTATATCAATTAAGAGGTCTTTGTTGGTCTGTATGCAGTTTGTGGTACAATATAAAACACATTTTAGTAATATAATTGGTTTATATGTGGTTTTGACAGTATATTTTGGTCTATGTCAGTCTTTGCAGTATTAAGTAGGACTGCTTTCCATGTACGGCAACCAGATAGTTTCACACAAGAAGGCCTTGCATTCTTATATTTTCCCGTTGACCCTTGTGTGCTAGATCTACAATGCTTCTCAGCAGATATTTGGAACACATGTATATTCTTGTGCCTTGTAACAGCACAGTTCCTTTTCCAGTATGTTCTATTGATTGTTCATCAAATAATTGTTCATATCATTTAAGTTCATTTGTTTTCCTGCATTTTTACTGTGTCCACATGTTTGTTGAAAAGGCGTTCATCACGCATTTGATTATGCATTCATCTTGTGTAACCTTAACCATATCTGATAAGCAAGTGTGTGTTGGGTTAAATAATTGTTCGCTTTAATTCGTGCTGACCATTTGTTTTAAAACTGACTTTAATGGGTGCAATTTTCCGCTTAATGCACAGGTTAAAGTAAACATCTTGGCATCCCGAAATGCAAGTCAAAAGTTTTAGATTAAAGTAATTAAATTAACTCTGCATTTAGAACTAGCATGGGTGCAAGTTGAAAATTTTTTAAAACCTGAACTTTTTGTTTGGAGCCAAGGGGCCGCAAGGGCCCCTAGTGGCTCCAGGGCAACGCCCAACAAGGGGTCCAGGGGGCCGGGGCACCCGGAAGCTCCTGCATTATAGCACATTTGAAGGCCTAAAATGCCAATTCCTGAATATCAGAAGTAGATGTAAGTTTATTCTTATTGCCCACATGACAAAAAGAAAAATGATAAAGTACAACTTTATTTCATGTCTTAAATTTCAATGAAAATAAAATACCACTTGGTAAAGGATTAAGAATATACATGAAAATTAGGCTTAGTGACTACATGTATTATCACCCAATAAATATTTAAGCTTAATCAACAATGTCATTTCAAACCTGAAGACATTAATTTTAATGCTCCCCGAAAAATTTCGGAGGAGTATATAGTCACTGCCTTGTCCGTCCGTCTGTCTGTACCGTACGAACCCAGAGGTACTTGTGTGACTGCGGGTAACAGTAAACTCTCTTTGATGCTATTCATTTCGTTTTGCTTGTGTGCCTTTTTTAAGCCTTGTGTGACTAAAAATGGCCAAAAAGATCAAAGGAAAAGTCACATAAGTACCATTTTGTCAGTACGTCTGTCTGTCCGCTTGTTTAGGACATAACTTTGAAACAACAAGAGGTATCAACATGAAACTTTGTAGGTAGATAGATCTTATTGAGTAGGTGTGCTGTGCACAAATACGTAACTCTGCCTTGCCTAATTTTTGAATTATTTCCCTTTGTTTATTTTTACACTTTGAACTTTGTCCGGAACATAACTCCTAAAGTAGAAGAGGTTTCAACATGAAACTTTGTAGGTAGATAGATCTCATTGAGAGGGTGTGCAGTGCACAAGAACAGTAACTCTGCCTTGCCTAATTTTTTAATTATTCCCCTTTGATTATTTTTACACTTTGAACTTTGTCCGGGACATAACTCTAAAACTATAATAGTTATCAATTTGAAAATTTGTAGGTAGATAGATCTTATTAAGTAGGTTTGCAGTGCACAAGAACAGTCACTCTGTCTTGCCTAATTTTAGAGTTATGCCCTTTGTTCATTTTGACACTTTGAACTTTGTCCTGGACATTACTCTAAAATTATAAGAGATATCAACATGAAACTTTGTAGATAGATAGGTCTCATTGGGTAGAAGTGCAGTGCTGAAGAATCATAACTCTGCCTTGTCTTATTTTGAAGTTATTGCCCTTTGTTTATTTTTACTTTTTGACTTTTGTCAGGGACATAACTCTAAAACTATAAGAGATACCAACTTGAAACTTTGTAGGTAGATAGATGTCATTGGATAGAACTGCAATGCTTAAAGAACCTAAACACAGCCTTGTCTAATTTTTGGGTTTTTGCACTTTGTTCATTTTTTTTATACTTTCCTGTGCCCAAAACCTTCTCGGGGAGCATCACCCGGTTCAACCGGATTTTGTTGTGTTGAGGGCAGCACTATGAAGTTCTTGCATGTCTAGTATGTGCTCACTGAGGTCTACTGATCTGCATTCCTCTGTTTGGATTGGCCAATTCTTGTATATCATGACAATTTTCCCGTCCACTTCCTTGAATACAAATTGATGAGGAGCTGAAATCCCCTAAATCAAACCTCTACAATGCGTCAGCTTTTCTTTGTAATCATATATTCCAGTTAAGCTGGATACTACTGGAGCAGGAGTGGTGCTGTCTCTGATGGCATTGTGCAAATCTGGCAATGTCGGGGCATCAACATGTGATTGGTGGGTGCTTATCCTACTAAAAACTTGATCTATATCTTCATGGGTATGACCCCTCATCAGGAATCCTAATTTCACCTGTAAATAGAAATCTGATAAATTTTATAACTTGAAAATCGTTAAATGTAAAATACAAATAAAAACAATTACTCAGAACAAGCACATTTATTACCCATTATGGTCTAATGTACGCTACAAATTTTTAGCTTGAACCCCCTTATTATTATGTGGAACAAATTTCCCTCCTCTGTAGGGAACAAAGTTAGTGGTGTAAGAGTAGTCTGATCAAAGTTGTGACCATTTAAGGGCCATAACTTTGACAAAAATCTTTGAATCAGAAAATTATGACGATTTGCATCAACAGACTTGGTACTAATCATTCCTGTAAAGTTTGGATGAAATTGCACCTAACAAAAGAACACATCTCTTATTCAAGGGCTGAGCAAAAAATCTGTGTAATATGCACAAGAACTTGATCAATGTAAATTTTCATTGAAATTGCAAAGTGGTATAAGAGGAGCAGTTCAAAATTATTTTTTAAATCATTAAAGTAAATAAATTCAAGAGCACTCACTAGGCATGGGCAATGACGGACTTTTTACTTTTTCTAAATGCAAAAAAAAAAGAGTGTAATCATCTTTTAAAAGAAAATTAAAGGTATTTTTTTTCTTATTCAGTCTAGGAGAAAGTTACGAAAATAAAATCAAAAATCAATGATTGACTGTCAAGGTCATGTACAGGTCAATTTCATAACTATATAATTCCACTTATCTGTTTCAGTTTGGTCATAAGTGCTGTTTTGTCCACATATGAGTCAAATCCATACATAAATAACAAAATGATGACAACTTCAAAATCAAATACTTTGATCTTGACATTTCTTACAGTCAAAATCAATTCAACCTTTAAGAATGTCTTCTGAAGAAGGTTATTTAATCCAAGAATGAAAAAAATCCATTCATCAAATACAAAGTTACAGTCAATTATAGCGATAATCAGTGAAAATAAAATAATTTCACATTCCAGGTTAAAGTCATATATATATCAAGGTCAGTTTGAGTTTGATACACTGTAACACATGAAGGTCCTGACCTAAGAGATGTTGTGCCTTAATATGAAGTTACTGAAACTATAAGAGATATCATCAGGAAACTTTATAGATAGATAGATCTCATTGAATGGAAGTGCAGTGCAAAAAAACATAACTCCGCCTAAAAGAACCTAAACACAGCCTTGCCTAATTTTGGGTTTTTTTTTGCCCTTTGTTCATTTTTATGCCACCGCAGCATCTGCGATGCGGTGGCATATAGCGATTCACCTGTGTGTATGTATGTGTGTGTGTGTGTGTTTGTGCGTGTGTTATATAGATTATATAGTGAACTTAACTAGTCCAATTTCAACCAAACTTGGCAGGATTGTTCCTTGGGTGAAGGGCTTCCAAAGTTGTTCAAAGAATTTCATTCCATGCAGAAATCTGGTTGCCATGGCAACCAAAAGGAATTATAAGAATGAATGTAAAAAATCTTCTTGTAAAGACCCAAAAGGCCTAGAGCTTAGATATTTTGCATAAGGCCATTGATTTTTACTATATACATATAGTAAAAACTTAAAATACCTTCTTGTAAAAACCCAAAAGGCCTAGAGCTTAGATATTTTGCATAAGGCATCATCTGGTAGACCCTTACCAAGATTATTCAAATTATAGCCCTTGGGTCAAAATTGGCCCCGCCCCGGGGTCATTGATTTTCACTATATGTACATATAGTAAAAACTTAAAACACCTTCTTGTAAAGACCCAAAAGGCCTAGAGCTTAGATATTTTGCATAAGGCATCGTCTGGTAGACATCTACCCAGATTATTCAAATTATAGCCCTGGGGTCAGAATCGGCCCGCCCCAGGGGTCATTGCTTTTCCTTATATGTATATAGTAAAAACTTAAAAAAAATTCTTCTAGCAATTGACAAATGTTAGAGGTTAGATATTTTGCATGAAACATTGTGTTGTAAACCTCTAGCAAGATTGTTCAAATTATAGCCCTGGGGTTGAAATTGCCCCCGCCCTGGGGGTCATTGATTTCAATATATACATATAGTAAAAAAATAAAAAAAATGTTATTATCTGAAGGTACAAGGCTTTAATATTTGTTAAATAATATCATCTAAAGGTACTCTACCAAAGTTGTTCAAATTTTGCCTCTTGTGTCAAAATTAGCCCCGCCCTTGGGAGCCATAGGTATATCTTATATGTGTATAGTTAAAACTTAAAAAATCATCTTCTCTTAATTTACAAAGGATAGAGTTAAGATATTTTGCATGAAACATTGTGTAGTGAACCTCTAGCAAGATTGTTCAAATTATAGCCCTGGGGTCAAAATTGGTTCCGCCCCGGGGGTCATTGATTTTCATTATGTACATATAGTGAAAAAAAAATTTTTGTCTGAAGGTTCAAGGCATAGAGCTTTGATGTTTGATATGTCAAAAATTGGCCCTGCCCGGGGGCAGTGATTCTCATTATGTACACGTAGTAAAAATAGAAAATAAAACAAATATTTTCTGAATGGGAGAAAGCTATAGCTTAGATATTTGACTTGAAATGTTGTTTGGTGGACCTGTATCAAGATTGTTATTAAACCCTTGGGTCAAAATTATGC
>NW_026852222.1:0-42500 GCF_026571515.1 Ruditapes philippinarum | reverse complement strand
GTGGCTCTTGTTACGATTGCCACAGCTTCATAATTTATTACAATCATTTTTGCAATCTTTTTCAACAATGTCATCAATTATGTTGAATGTTGATTCTATCAACGGGCCACTGAAAATAGTCAAAACAGAAATAACTAGTTTTTCCAATGCCAGGTATTTGACTTGGTTGAAGCTCTGTAATGAAAACACCCTTTTCCAGAAACATGTGCCAATGGGATCTTCCTCTTTGTAGTCTGAAGCAAACTGCTTTACTTGCTGATCCACATTATATCTTGCTACATCAGCTGACAGCTGACCTAGTTCATCAGCTATAAACGCTTGGGGCAATTTCTTAGCAATGATCTTAAAAGAACCCTCTGCCTGACTTTGCCCAAAACAATTCGGGTCAAAAACAGATAATATTCTGATTGTTTTGTTGGCAATAGGCATCTGTAAAATATTTTTTTGCTGTCCTGACATAACCAGTGCTTAGGTTTCCATATTGCTCACCCAGTTATGAAATGCTTTGTTAAGTCTTGCTTTACTCAGTTCAGTGTGGGCATATTTACCTACACTCAAGTTTTTGCCAGCTTTCTGAATACTTAAGTCAGTGACATCTAGTCAAAGCAACTGTCCAACT
The DNA here is from genome assembly GCF_026571515.1 of Ruditapes philippinarum. Taxonomy (NCBI): domain Eukaryota; kingdom Metazoa; phylum Mollusca; class Bivalvia; order Venerida; family Veneridae; genus Ruditapes; species Ruditapes philippinarum. The sequence goes on along the minus strand of NW_026852222.1, from coordinate 41,881 downwards.
TTATCAGGAATATATTCAGGCTTGATAAACATACCTAACACATCACCTATCATTTCTACCATTCTACTTTGAAGGGTAAAAATAAATGGTTTCTCTGCCTGAAAAGATTTCACATAGCCTTGAAACATACCTAACAGGCCACGAAACTTATTTAAAATAACGACAAATTTCAATCTATTGAGAAACAAGTTGTCGATTATTCTGTCTTTCCTTCAACTTCTGCTGTTTCTCTTTAAACATCTGCATTAAAGTTATAGCAGATTGTGCTTCATCAGATACCTTGTGTTCTTGAAAGATATGACTGACAAGAGATCTGAAATAGTAAATAAGTACTGTAAAGTTCTAGTCATTACCTACAAAAAGCATGAGTAACTAAATGATACATAAATATCATCATTTAACTTAATAAATTTGTAAAACTTTTAACTAATCCAAACCCACCAGGTTGTTTACAATTTCCAGCAATAAAATCCAATCAGTTCATTTAGATTTGTTATATGTTCATCACTTGAATATTATTTTATCTATAGTTATATTATATAAGTATATTCATTTGTGAAAATCACACTTAAAAACAAATTGATTTTCTAATTAAATTCAAAAACATATACACTTTATACACAACAGAGAGGCACATATTCAATATATGTAGGCACAAGAAATAAAGCTATCTATCACAACTAGAAAGGGTTACAATAATGTGAATACAGGATTACAATGAAAACTAATATAATATATATCAAATCGCCAAAGTTGAAAAACTGATCCATTTTCATCTAGTTTCTGAACATATATTCACATTATAATAAGTAACTAGTAATTGCGCTTGCTGCTCATAATTATATCTGCATGTCCTTTATGGTTGTCCGAAAGTTACCAGGAACTATTTGCCGGAATTTTTCAATTTGCCACTTTAATGGTCGGCACACTGAGAGGGTGTTATTATTGAGCGAGACGTCTACATCTGATGTTGAACTTTCACTCTTTGAAATCATTGCTTTGTATATTATCAATTTCATCATACGAATTAAATAAAGGTGTTATGTAACCAATTGGAGATGGTGTATTTAAAGTGTAAACCTCTTAAAAGTTCAAAACATAATTCTCTTTGGGCCACTATTGACATTAACTTTCGAAATCTGTTTCAAGCTAAACGCTAATTAAAAAATGTTTTTGTACGTTTCTTCCCTCGTTGACAAATGGCCCTCCTGGCAAATGGAGCACTTCTCCAAAAAATGGGAAATCACCTTAACACAATAACTCAATAATTTTCGTACCTTTAACGCATTCACACGACATGCTTTCGCACGGCCTTTCATCCCCCTTGCTTCATGTGGAGCTAACAGAAGCAATTCAATTAAATATAGTTGCTTTGTGCTTCCGTTTATATCAACAAAGCCAACAAGTAAATGTTCAGCAACCTTAAATACAGTGTATGTCTCAATGCAAATGATTGAACTGTTAAATGCAGTCCATAAATATTAAAAAAAATATCAAATTTAATAAAAAGAAATAAGATGGAAATATATTTCAAGGCACTAAATGGAAAACACATCTGATGATTACCTTCAGATGTAACTTCTTGTGCTTTGCCATTGAATGTTGTTGCTTGTTAATGACAAAAGCGTTCATGAGAGCTGGGTCAAGGGCCAACCAAGTGAAGTATAACCACCAGCGTGTGCCAGATCACTCTGTAGAGAATAATTGCTTCAAAAGAGGGTTTGATGTTCTTCTGGACTCCATTCCATGTTTATTTGTTGAATTCAACAATGGTCTTCCGTGTTTTTACTCTATAAACCCTCTTGATTTCTTTCATTTTTCTCAACAGTGGCAATTTCTCCTTCCGTTAAAGAGAGGGTATCATAGTAACTCTTTAAAGTTGTAACACGTGTTTTTTTTTTTATCTTCTCCAATACATTTGGCTTGAAAAGTTACCAGTCTTTTTGGCTGTCTTGTCAATTGATTCACCACTCTTCAGGGCTTCGCACCTTGTTGTCCTTCTTCTTCTTTCTGTTTTGGACCCCACTTTTCATATGTATGGGGCCAATAATTTCCCCTTCCGGTATTAAATGAAATCGGGCAGGTATGTTTTACTTTTTTTGCCAAGGATACAGCCAGTGGTTACGGATGTATAAAACTTTATCGATTGGGAAAGACTTATTGTTTCTGTCTTTCGATCCCCCTTACCAGTGTCTCAACGATAATTTTTTCTTAGCCATATCTCCTTTATCTCCTAAGGTATAATTTGGCCATATACAAAAATGTACATGGATTATAATAATAGATACACGGATAAAGAAGCCAAAAGTTTAAATTTAAAGAAAATGATATTAAAAGTTATGAGATTAATATCCGCCCAATTTATATCTTCCGTGTTTTCATTTTCTCGCTTGGAATGCATACCTCAAAAAAACCCCTGGTCGAAGAAATAGATTATAAAGATTGTAAAAAAAAATTAAAAAAATTATAAATTATATTATATTGTTAATCAACACCTTAAACGACCTTTACGATTTGGTGTTCATAATTTCGTATTTAGCTGTAAGGAAAAAATACCAAATCATTTAATATATTTTTAATTTACGGTCTACTGTACCTTTCTTCAACTTCCGTCAACTTAAACCTCGTCTAAAAGTATTAGGTAAATGTTCCTGCGCCGGGAAATTGGCACCCGCTGCAGGTTGGTACTTTAAGATGAATTAACATTTAAAAATATTATTTAAATTGTCCAGATTTTATGTGTTACTTCATTCAGTAGCTTAAATTCAAACTGTTTATCCGCCAGACAATAATAACATTATAATTTATAATTTATAATTTTTTAGGATTTTAAACGGGAAAATCAAAATTACTTCCTATCAGTTATTCTTGATTCCCCCTGTTAGGCCCAAAACATTTGAAAGTTTGTCTGTTCTTCTGCTTAGTTTAAAGAGTTAAAAATAGTGAAGTTAACAGGAGCTTATTTTTGGTTAATAGGACAACTTAACAAATTTGTAAAAAAATTGGTTTTATCTGTTTTAAAATTCAGCCATTAAGCCCTTCTGTTAAATGGCCAACAGGTGTTTGGTAGGAATTTCCACCTTTTGACCAGAGGGCTTTCTTTTTTGTTATTGGGGCATGAGCCGTTGTAATGGCGTTTGTTGTGGACGAAAGGTTTGCAGTGTTGTAGTTGAAATGTGCCCGTACCCAAAATTCTGTGTGCATCCTATCCCACGGGATAGGTGCTTATTAATTGTTCCCTCAGGTTCCTTAATTGATAGTCATAGCGAGACCGGGCATTACTATTGTTCTTAGCCACTTGATCCCGTACTTATTCCCCATACTTCATTAGAGCAGGGGCTTCTTGTGGATATTTTGTTGCAAAAATGGCTACAAACCTCATAGTTCTGTGGTCCATTGATATATGTTATGAATTCCTTGCTTTTTAGCTCGACTATTCGAAGAATATGAGAGCTATTGTAGTCGCCCCGGCGTCGGCGTCGGCGTCAGCGTCCGCGTCGGCGTCTGCGTTGGTTAAAGTTTTTTGTAAAGTCAAATATCTATATTATTTACTTGTGATATTCAATATTGAAACTTACAATAGTTATTTATAGTTAACAAGGGTACATTTCAGATTGACAAGTTGGATAAACTCTGCCTACAATATTGACAGAATTATGCCCCCTTTTTAACTTAGAAATTTTGGTTAAAAGTTTTTTTGTAAAGTCAAAAATATCTCAATTATTGCTTGAGATATTCAATTGAAACTTACAATACTTTTATTTATTAGTAAACAAGGTACATCAGATTTGACAAGTTGGATAACTCTGCCTACAATATTGACAGAATTATGCCCCCTTTTTAACTTAGAAATTTTGGTTAAAGTTTTTATGTTAAAGTCAAATTATCTCAATTATTGCTTGAGATATTCAATTTGAAATTTACAATACTTATTTTATAGTAACAAGGTACATATCAGATTGGACAAGTTTGGATAACTCTGCCTACAATTATTGACAGAATTATGCCCCTTTTTAACTTAGAAATTTTGGTTTAAGTTTTTTGTAAAGTCAAATATCTCAATTATTGCTTGAGATATTTCAATTGAAACTTACAATACTTATTTATAGTAAACAAGGTACATCAGATTGACAAGTTGGATAACTCTGCCACAATATTGACAAGATTATGCCCCTTTGGAACTTAGAAATTTTGGTTTAAAGGTTAAAGGTCTTCAAAGATATTTACTTGAAACTTTACACATGCACGTAGGGTCATAATTGGAGGGTCATAATTGGTATGTCACTGACCAAGTTCCATAACTCTATCTTGCATTAAGGCTGATTCATATCCCCTTTTCTACTTAGTCCTCTTGGTTAATGTTTACATGCAAGTTTTTACATATCTCAATAACTATTAAAGAAATATTTATTTAAAACTTCACATATGCATTGAGAGTCATAATTGTAGTTCACTGACAAAGATCCATAATTCTATCTTGCATTTAGGCTGATTTTTCTCCCCTTTTTTAACTTAGAAATTCATGGTAAAGTTTTGCTTGTAAGCTGTTATCTCAATAACTACTGAAGGGTTTGTGCCTTTTTTGGGACAATTTAAGCATTAATAATAATAAAGCTGTGATTTACTTAATAAAACATCTTAATAACAAGCCTTTTGTACCTTTTCTGTCAAATTTATGTATTCATAGGTAATTAGTATTATTAATACTCAATTAAAACACCCTTGTGACATTACCTTCCGAATAGTCAAGCCAATACTGTATAATTAGACTCTCTTCAAGGCCTATAACTTGAATTTATAAAAAAAAATTAGCCCTTTTGTGAACTTAAAAAATTTAACATTATCAAGGCTCTTTTACTATCAAGCACTTAGAATAGTCGAGCGTGCTGTCCTTCCGACAGCTCTTGTTAAGTAATGGAATTAGATTTAAATTGCCATTCAAGCGGTCCAATTGCAATTGTTAAAGGGATGTTTATGTTTCCTGATCATGTGCAAAAGTTATTGGCAATAGTGACCCAAAATTGATAAATTTGTTCTTCCAAATTTTCTTTTGAATTGTTTTGAAATTTGGGAACATATCGGAGCATCGAAAGGAGAAAAGGACTGTCCTTTGTTACCTGTAAGCTTTGTTATATTAGAATCGAGCACTTCGTCTAATAAATTGTCATCACTATCCGATTTCTCTGAATTTGAATAATTTACGTCTGATGGATGACTTGTGCTTAACTTTCAGGTTGGCGATTGTGTCCTTTTCATTTTAGTTGTTTGAGTACAAGTATGCCGTCTACTCTAATGCCCTTGATGGGGGATTAAGTCATTATTGCCTGTTTCCAGGTTGTTAACTGATACATTTTATTCTGAGGCCGAGTCTTAATCAATATTGTCAGTGTTCACTACAGCTGGGGCTTTGGACCAGCCCTGGATCTCTTTGGTAGTGAATTTTGTTGTTTTCCACTGTCAACTGAACTTGATCTATTTCGTCGCAGAAGCTGGTTGTCTTTTACCACTTCAAGTCTTTGTCACTCTCAGACAGAGTGTTATCTTCCAATAGATGGACTTTTCCATATCTTTTTTTGTTTTTTTTTTCAAAATGTCCTACTTTTTAGCTCGACCTTTGTGATCGCTTTTCGTCTTGTAGACATGCCTTTAGTTCATTTAAATTGATTAAATATGTCTTGGGTAGTTCCACAGGGAAAAAAATTCTTGTTTTTATTGTTTTTTTGTTTTGTTTTTGAATCTATGACATGCTTCTGTAAATCATGGACATATAGTAAATTTTGTCATTCTGAATTTAAACGTTTCCCCTTCATGGAAAAGCGCGTCTTTTCAAATTTAATCTTCCTGAAATAAAATGTTTAAAACAATGCAATATAATAATAGAAGACTGGGTTTGATAAGAGTCTATTTATGGGATGTTATGAAATATGCAACATCTCTCATGCCACACTATCATTAGCACATTGGTATTCTATTGTTATAACATGATCCTAAAGGACCAGACAATATAAAGACACTGATTTTTATGCTAGGGCATTTTACGGCCTTCATACGGACATTTTCAGACTGCTGTTGTTATACTTTACATAGTATTTGCAACTGTGGCCCTCTCTTTTACAAAGGAAAGAAGATCATCAAATAATGGTTTGATTCCCTGTTCAATTAAGCGGGTTGCTCGCTCGACATATTTCGACCTAATATTAAAATCTGCGAACAATATTTCTAAGATTTTCAGTGTTATTTAGATCGGGCATGAACCGTACTTGTGATAATTGATCTGACATTTTTCCATGTCAAGAGACAGATTCATGAGACCCTTTATGTCATTATTTTTTATACTATTGCCATTGATTAATTTCTAAACATGTGATCTTGCAACTAAATGTGGCTGACCATACCTACCCTTAGGAAAAGGAAAGGCATTTAACTTGCAGTTATTTAGCATTGTTTTTCTGACCAGTTTTAACCATTTATTAAGCAGTTGTAAAAAAACTTTCAAAAAACTGTTGCATTTATTTGAGCTAATATAATACTGTTAACAACTGTTCACATCTGAAAATAAATGTACATGTACATGGAATTTCTATTACATTGACACATATGTATGTACATAGATTTCTTACAAATCACCAAATCCCCTAACTTTTCATGAACTCAAAAGCATTGCCCTTTAGTTTCATTAGGCAATTAGTTTGATTACTGTGTGGACTTAAAGTTTTGGACACTTTTTAATGTATTTAACATTAGAAATTGTTAAGACGAACAACAGACATATTGAACTGTCAAAAATCTCACAATAAGCCTCTGGATCTTTTGAACTTTGAGATTAAAGGCCATATATGCGTTTGTAATGAGCAAAAATGTTAAGTACAAAAATCTTATCCAATGACTTTGTTATGAACAAAAACGAAAAAGAAATCATAGTATTTCTCTTCTAAAATGGTCAAAATGTTGAAAAACACCACATAATTCTTGTAACGCCTACAAGACGTTACACCAAATAGTGCTTACATTTTAAAAGCATTAAAAGATTGGATAACATTTTAAAAAAGTTATTTTATTTCTTCTTTGATGGTGATATCTTTTATATTCTAAAGGCCTAGCTGTCTAGTGTGCATCATTTACGTTATATTGCAGACTATCAAATTTCCATAATCAAAGTACTGAAGGTACTAACGATACAGAAACGACTGGGGTTTATTAGTAAAAAACAATATACAAAGGCTAAATATTTTGACATTTGGTGTCAAGAGGTAAAACCCTTTCGATACAGAATTCTTAAGAAATACATGGGGCTTTAAAGTCTAGCTTAAACAAAACAAAAAAAAAAACAAGATATACAAGAACTGTTAAAAGTGGACATAAGTGATTCATGCATATGTCAGCTATAAAGAATCGTTTTAAGTGTACATAATGAGAAAATGAGGGGACATAATTATTTTTGAACAATTGCCATAAATAAGATATCTATTCTCAATCTGATCCTCCAAATATCAGAAATTTTATATTAATACATGCTGATGTCTAATGCTGACTAGATTTAACTATAGAGCAACAGATAAATTTTAGAGCTAGTGTCTTTACTCCCTATTGTTTTTTTGGAAAGAGTGAGTCACTCTCAAGACACAAAAAAAAAATTTGTTTTACAATAATAATAATAATATGTAGGACTTCATAATGTCTTTTCATACCATTTAACTTGTCTGTCAAACATGCTTTCTTTCATTTTCAGTGAAAGTTCCTATTTTCGCGGTACTAAAACAGCTAACAGTAATTTTAAAATCAAAGTTATATACTATTGTATAGTATTTTGCAAAACTTCCTTTTGAAAGAAAATTGAAGAAAAGAATGCTGTAGAAATTTTGTTTTGGTTTGAAATTACGTTACCGCAAGCAGTATAATTTATAAAATACAACAGCTAGTGTCTGAGTTTCAACTCTGTCGCAGGCATTGTAAACTACAACCTTCACATTGTACAGACAAACTATCTGGCTCATGAGTTTTAAAAAAAAAAAAAGAGAAGACGACAGGGTTTGTTCATGTGATTTCTTTTGCTGCCTCTGGACGGCATGACTCAGTTTGAAAGTAAATTTACACCCCACACCGGTGAGGTCTAAAAGCCAGATCCCGTTACCATATATTTCAATGCATATTTATTAATTTTAAATATGTAAAAACGCATTCAAGCTCCTTATCTGTTGCTTTGTAACTTATTGTGCACAAAAAATGTAAATACCATAAAGTTTGACTAGATTTCAACTGACATCATCCATTAACAAAATTTATCAGTTTTAAAACATTTTAACTAAATTTTGCAACTTTATTTAAAAAGTGTCAAAGTTGAATACTGAAGTAGTGATCGAAGTACAGGTCACTAGTCTGTCACTAGTTTCAATCACTATTCTCTGAATTTCTCAGTTTTTTCAGGGTTGTTTTTCCACGGGCAAGAAAACGGCTATTTGTTATTTTGTTCTGTAGTTTCAGCCTGTAATCCTTTGAAGAAGGCTGCTCAATTTCCAGGCACTGGCACTTTGCTGCAAGATATTCTTGCAAAGCTTCCTGTTTCAAGGTGTTTAGGTCTGAAACACCTTTTGCCTCCATAAATTCTTCTCTAGAAAACAACATGGACCCAACTTTATTTAGCAGGTATATTCCAGGAGACTTTTGTAAGAGAGCACACTGTTCAATTTTCCTTAGATCAACAGGATTAACAAGTACAGTTTTAAATCTATCTGGATTCCTTTTGTCAACAATAAGCTCCACCTTTTTCTGAAAACAAAAGTACAGGTAATGTTACTCATGAATGGTGTTACTGGCTCAATCTTAGGCCAGAGAAATAAGGGATATTTGTTTGTTTTCGATGTGATGATGTGTTTTCTCATCACCGGTTGGGAGAATAATATATATTTTCACAAGCACATAGCACGAGTGGAAACATGTTAATTATTATCCGAACCGATGATGAGAAAACACGTTAGCACACTGAAATCAAACAAATTTTCTTTTTATTTTAATGCTGACTGGTGATTTTTTTTGGGTTTTATGTGAGACTATTTTGTTTACATTGTGCATAGTAATTTGACTTCAATGATTTTATTTTTCGAATTGACCGTCAATGGATCTCGTGAAAACATGAAAATATGTTTGATTTTTTCCAACTATGTTCACAAAAACCGTAAAGATTATTATGCCAAGAAATACATAGACTTGAAATTCTGTTGGAATTATATTTCATGTTTACTGACGTGTCGTCATAATATGATGACATCATGAAGTAACGTACATAACATTTCGCGGAAAAAGTATGAAAAAATAGCAAAATAACATGAAATAAATAGAAATTTTTTGTTTGTTTGTTTTACATGTAAAATCGAAATAATATTTCACTTGTGAACTACAGGTATCATATTTTTAAAATAAAAAAGTAGTTCGGCAGTGACTGATATAATTTCCCTCACTGTTATTTTTCAGTATTTTACCAGATAGCATTAAATAAAAAAAATTAATTGAGGAAAATCTAAAAATCATTTTTCTCTTGCCTAAACATCAATACATATAAATTGAAACTTCAAGCATTACGGCTTTCATAAAATCAGCCGAAACAGATGTAACCATCATATACAAAGAATAATATGCACTCATAAATTTTACAAACATAACTGGTAATGATTAAAATTTGATAAATAAAAATGTATTATCCAGAATGTCAGTAACAGTAAAGTTTTTTTTTCTTTTAAATTTCAATTAAGTAATATTAAAATTTTAAATTTCAATTTTAAACATTAAATCCTCTTAAGTATACGAAGGGCATACAATAACATATATACATATTATTGGCCTTCAGTTACCTGCCCTAAGCTACATCTTGGTGTCATCCCAGTAAATAAGCATACAAAGTTAGATTACTACCAATGAGTATATATTGTAGCAAGAAATATTATCGAGTTTAATACTAGGTCGACACATGCTACTAAAAGCCATTACCAACCTCGTAATGTTTTGAAGGCATGGTAGATGTAGCCCCAGCATCTTGGTGTAACATAGTTGTAAATTCTTGCTTGTATGTAGGTGTTCTTAGATTGTATGCAGGAGGTTGGCATTGAGATGACTGAAGTGCATTTGCAAGACAGGATACAAATCCGACAATGCTTGTTTTATGATCCACAGGCAGGGAATCAAAGTAGCCTAAAAGACAAAACTAAATATCATGAAGGCCTTTTTTTGTAAAAAGCATTGACTGCATCAATAATCATGTATTAACATATAATTTGATTCTAATTATATCAAAAAAAATTTTTCGCCAACAAAGTTTAATTGGATCTTTATTCAAGAAAGCCCTCAATGCGATGAAACAAGGTTTTCAAAGCATATTTTGTCTTCCATCTTTTTTAGTAACTGGTTAAGAGTGAACAATTTTTTTAATTTTTTTTTTCAAGTTACATTGACTATGGCTGAACTGACCAAAATACAATCACTAGCTCAAGTGTCATCAGAGGATGTCATACACTAATTTTTATTAAAAGTAATAAATCCAAACTCAATTTATTGATCAGAAACCATGTATTTGTAAATTTTATGTCCATTTTTAGTAAGGAAGACCTTGACTCATATAATCCAATGCAAGAGTTAAAGAGGCATACACCCTATTTTTTATAGACTTTTTCGTGCAACCATCAAAATTAACATTTTTGAATGTAATTCAATAATATATGTGGAAAGTAAAGAAGGACATGCATTGAAAAACGTATGGTTTTGAATAACAGGCCAATTTTGATGCCCTCTATAAAAAAGTGCTTCCACCAAAAAACGGTACAACACATACTTTATTTACATTGTAGAGTATAAAACGCTGACGAATGCGCAGGTGAAAAATAGAAGTATAATGTCATGAAATATTTTTAATCTTTGGACCTTAATTTGCTCCTGAAATCCACACTTTTTGTGAATATATATTGGAATTATTCAATTCGTTAAAGTTTTGTTATGACTAGAACTTATGTAAATTTAGGGTATGCCTCTTTAATACAAGATATATAAAATTTTAGTAAGATTGATCAATCCAACTTAAATATTAAATTGAAACCACTAATTTGATATTTTTTTTCTATTTTAGTAGAAGTGATCTTGTCAACCTTACAGTCCATAGCTAGGGTTTTATGCTTGAGCATGCTAAATACCAATTTTTATTAAGATTGGTGTAGCCAAATTAAGTTTACTGAATTGAAATCACACTGACACGCCTGCCATATCCTCATCTAATAACATGGTTTCAACTTTGTTCAAAACCTGATTAACAAACATACATCTTATACCTAATAGATCATTCAAAGAAACATCTGAAGTCTTTGTGCTCAATGCATAATTGTAACCATATTCTCCTGTTGTATTCATGTCCATAGGTGAAACATCAGTGTTATCCTGAAAATAAAAACAGCATATGAGGCATACTTAAATATATAATTGTATTCAATTGTAAACAGATATTTTGCCTATGAGGGGTTATGTCAATAGAACCACTTTGTCTTTAAAAAATGCACAAATGAAATGGTAAATGTCTGGAGACATCAATGTATCTTGATAATATGGAGGTACATTCTACCACGTTTTAGAATAAAAAATCAATGCTAAGACAAGAGGACCCTGTACTCAGGTGAACAAATAAAGATTGAGTAATGCTGACATATGAAAAGTAAAAGTTACAGGAAAGTAGTACATCATTTTAATAATTAAGAGCAACGGTTGTTACTTTCATATGTAAAGTTTGGTTTTAGCATGCAGCACTGTGTTTACATATATGTACATTGTACAAAAAAGAGTCTGCTTAACTTACCATTAACAATGACATCATACTTCCGCCTACAACTTCTGACAAAGGAGTTGTGACTGTCTTCTCAGATGTTCTTACTGTGTTGGCTGTTTTCTTAGGAGTGCACATGGTCTCGTAAATGGTGGCTGTTCTCTTAGGTGTGGTTCCGTCAATTAGGGCTGTAACAATAGTCAATAGTATCGACTTATCGCAATAGTAACAGCAACGATAGTCAATAGTTGATAGTGATTTTAACTATCGATAACTATCGGCAATCGTAAGCTAAAAAATGATAGTTTTGATAGTTATTTTCTTCAATATTTTTTTTCAAATTTTGGCAAAAATTACATTTTTTTCAAGACAAGGGAGACTACCGTTAGCATAACTTATTATAATTTGAATACATATTACTCAGTGTGGCAATACCACGTGACATTGACGTCATTTTTGGCATCATTTCCAAGACAAATGTTGCTCGATTCGGAAAAGAAAATAGCCGTAAATATTTTATTTCTGTACCAATTTCTTTGGGATAAGCACCAGTCTACGGGGAAAAATATAAGCTTTCCACAGAATATTGGATCTTCGTCAGTTTATAAGCCGTTTTATCAAACACTTTGCATAACCTTGGAAGTTGCTTGTATTATAGCGGGCTTCAGTTGCAAGCTATTTCGTTTTCTGGCGTTATCTGGTCTACGTCATGATTAAAAAGTCAGGGTTTAGCATCAAACCGGGAGTACGGAAGGCAAAACTCTACCTAATAAATATGTTCATATTTTTTATTATGAATGACATAAATCTTAAAAATTTTTTCTTCAATGTCTATTCTGGCACCAAGTTCCAAAGTCGAAAAAAAGGACTACAGTTTAAAGCAGATTTTAGAAATCCGTTGCAAATGCAAAGCAACATGCCTACCGTTCTCTTTCTACAATTTAGTTTTTTCATTGTTGATCTTTCACAGAGAGATTGGTAAAAAAAAATGATTGTTCCTTTAAAGCAATAACAACTTACTTGTATCGCAATAAGTGCACACGTCAAAATCACGTAGATTTAGTCCTGTCGGAAAATAAATATTTTTGTTTCGTTTTGAAGATGTTTAAAGTATTGCTCATTTTATCCTATGTAGTAAATGTGTTTTTATTCTATTTCACAATGGCGAAATTATTGATAAGAAATATATGTGCTCTTAGTGAGAGAAAGAGTTAAAATTAAAAAAACTAGAAATGTGTCATCATGCCACGGATGCCCCCGCATGCAGCCAAAATTTCAGATGTTATAATATTTAGTTCCAAATTTGTTTGCACAAATTATTTTTTTCATTTTAAGTTCAAAGCCCTTAAAACTTTTCAATGTTAACAACAAACCATTTTCATACAATGTTCAAGGCACTGAAATTATTCAGTCTTAACCTTTTGAAAATATCATATTTCATATTTGTAGCCAAAATAATGGCTACATATATTTCCACAAAAGTATGAGTGCTGAAACTGAAAGTTCAAAATTTTTCCCAACATTCAAGAAAGATAGTTTGTCCAAAATCATTGAACCACAACCAAATTCAAACTTAAACTGCTTATTCCTCAGATGTATCTATATTATTTTTAAGTAAAAGGGACATAACTCTGCAAAAAAATCATTGAACCATGACCAAATTCGAACTTGACCTGTATTTTTATCATGACATATCCATATGTCAAGTTTGAGTTGAAATGTATTGTACGCGTTGGGAGATAATGAACGGAAACTGAAAATTTCATATTATTTTCAAAAGTAAAAGGGGCATAACTCTGCCAAAATCATTGGACCATGACCAAATTCGAACTTGACCTGTATTTTCTCATGACATATCCATATGTCAAATTTGAGTTGAATGTGTGCAACCGTTACTAAAGATAAATGAACGGAAACTGATGATGACGGAATGACAGAATGACGGAAGGACGGAATGACGGAAGGACGGAATGACGGAAGGACGGAACAGGGTAACACTATATGCCCCGGCCATTACATGGCGGGGGCATAAAAACACTTTTGTATGCTATGGAAAGGGTTACACTTTAACGCGAGTGTTGTAAAGCTAAAGGTATTTTTTTTCAGTTTATTTTTGTAAAGAGTAACTGACAAACACTGACTCTCGTGAATGTGACGAATAGGTTCTTCTGTCCTCAAAAGAGAGACTTTTAAAAGGTATATATTTTTCTGGAATTGTTGTATAATAAATTTCTATAGAGTTTGATAAACGAAATCACAATTTGAACTTGGAACTTTGCCGTGTAAGTCTGATAGTATTGTTACTTAGTTGCATTACTTGTGGTTCTCTATTTATAAAAAAGACCCAAAATAGCCACGAATAAGAACGAGAATGGAAGCCATGTGGAGTAAACAAAGTAGAAAATAGTAAACAGATAATTAAATGATTTTACAAACCAACAGCCATCGATCACAGTCAAATTTCTTGAAACAAAACATTCAAAAAGACGGAAATAACAATGATTATCAATAATTATATAAATATTTACATTAACATCTGTAATAGCAACATCGGCAAGATCTATGACTGGAGTCCATATGCCACTGATGCGTCCATTGAATAATTGATAGGTAACATAAGCTTAGTAAAATTACGATTACATTTGAAGAGTGTAATCATTTTTTATCCTTCAACTGTCAAATGACTTACTTCTTTATTTACATATCAGATAATTCACTTATTTAGTATATGCGTCATGTTTATCATGTTTGAGATTTTAATGTGTGGTCCTTTTTTAAATCTTAAAATTCTAAAAAAAATCCTGTTGAGGACATCTGCAGGTCATGCCGCGTGCAATAATCCATGCATTTACAGCCAATGACCACATCGATAAGAAATAGTCCCAAATAGCCCTATCATTTTTATTCAGTTGAAAGAGACATTATTGTTAAAAAGTTCTACTCGATTTAAATGTTTTCAAACCATAAATATTCCGTTCCCATTCCTCTCTTTACAATGTATATTGGTGAGCTCTCTGATAAAAGCTGAGTTGACTGATATAATTAACTAAATTTGTCAGATATGCAGTTTATCAACAAAAATAAATGCAATTATAAAAATAGATCTATAGTGTTTAATAGTGTTCTTAAAGTGAACGAAGTTATATATCTAGTTCACGAAAAACGGTTACCGTGGGTATGAAAACAGGATGTAAAAATATTTTTTATCAACGAGTGCCACTGTGTTAAAAAGCTGAATCTATCATACTAAAACATTGCTACAGGTTCTTTATATATATATTATGGTTATACGTATAAATAACCTTTTTTACAAAAGAATAACCTTTGACTTTAAAAATGCCGCGTTGAGGCGTAACCCTTTTCACAGCATACAAATCGAAAGTGATCCTGAATGTGCACGTTCATTGGACAGGCTAGCTAAGTCAATCCGAGCCTGCCAACATTTTTCAAATTTGCCGTTTTGGGCGATATTTAGGGGTTTCTGTTTTCTATTCCACGTTTAGTATTGCTACATGACACAAATAGAGTTTTCATAATCATTACCGTGAAAGATCAAATGATTAAAGAGCAAATCAATTCCTTTACAAATACAGACAACAAATTTTACGACTTTTAAAATCACTTATAGCGCAGCGAGTAAAAATCATTTAAATATTCATTTGTGTTTATGTAAATCGTATAGTAAATAAAATGTTTTTCATGGTTAACCAGGGCCGAGTGGTTAAGCGTCGTTGACTTTCAAAATCACTTGCCCCTCACCGGCTGGTGGGTTTTCGAATCCCGAACAGGACTTTGGATTCTTTCATGTGAGGAAGCTATCCAGCTAGCTTACGGAACGTCGGTGGTTCTACTCAGGTGCCCGTTCGTGCCTGAAATATGCACGGAATGGCACCTGAGGTCTTCCTCCACCAGTAAAGCTGGAACGTCGCGATATGACCTGTATTGTGTCGATGTGACGTAAAACCCAAAAACAAACAAAATCATGGTTAACATAATTATAGAAAGAGAACGGTAGGCATGTTGCTTTGCATTTGCAACGGATTCTAAAATCTGCTTTAAACTGTAGTCCTTTTTTTCGACTTGGAACTGGTGCCAGAATTGACAATTGAAGAAAAATGTAAGATTTATGTCATTCATAATAAAAATATGAACATATTTAGGTAGAGTTTTGCCTTCCGTTTTACTCCCGGTTGATGTAAACCTGACTTTTTAATCATGATCGTAGACCAGGATAACCCGCCAGAAAACGAAAATAGCTTGCAACTGAAGGCCCGCTCTAATACAAGCAACTTCCAAGTTATGCAAAGTGTTTGATAAAACGGCTTATAAACTGACGAAGATCCAATATTCTGTGGAAAGCTTATATTTTTCCCCGTAGACTGGTGCATATCCCAAAGAAATTGGTACAGAAATAAAATATTTACGGCTATTTTCTTTTCCGAATCGAGCAACATTTGTCTTGGAAATGATGCCGAAAATGACGTCATAGTCACGTGGTATTGCCACACTGTTACTGTAAATATTATTTTATCAACTTGAATGTTTAAAAATTACCTTAGTGTTTCCGTTTCAATCCATACATCCACAAAAGTTACATAAATAGCTGTTATTATAGAGGCAAAATGAATAAATACAACTATCGTGATAGTATCACAATAGTAAGGCAAACTATCGATTATATATCGTGATAGTTGTTTGAACTATCGATAACTATTGTGATAGTAAAATTAATATCAAGTCACCCCTACCGTCACTGGTGGCTGTTCTCTTAGGTGTGGATCCATCAAGGGTAGCGGTTTTCTTAGGTGTTGTTCCAAAAATAGTGGCTGCTCTCTTAGGTGATGGTTCAATGATGGCTGCTAGATGGTGGCTGTTTTCTTAGGTGTGGTCCCAACTTTGGTGGATTTTTTCTTCAGAGATTTAGTGGTAGCTATTTCAGGACTAGGAGTGGTCCTACCCTTGATGACTGACTTAGGTTTTCCACCAGTGGTTGTTGTTTTAGGAGTGGTCCCAGCAGTAGTGACTGATTTCTTAGCAGCGATTCCAACTGTAGTAGTAACTGATGTTGTCCCAACAAGAGTGGCTGTTTTTTTAGGAGTTCTACTGACAGTTGTGGATGACTGCTTAGGTTTTGTCCCAACAACAGTGGTTGTTTTCTTAGGAATAGTCTCAGGTTTGGTTCCTGATTTCTTAGGAGTTATCCTGACACTTGTGACTGATTTCTCAGAATTGACCATATTCTCAAATGAAACCCCAACAGTTGCAGTTGTATTTTGAGTAGTCCCTAGACTGACTGTGGTGGTTGTTTTCTTTGGAGTCTTCTCATCATTGTCTTTAATGGTTTCAAATTCTGTGTCGACACTGAAGAGATTTAATCCTGCGAAAGCTTGCATCTGTCTTACCTTTTCAGAAGGCAAGTTAGTAGTTTTCTTTTTTGTGTTTTTTGACATCTCTTTTGTTCCAACTTGAAGCGCTTCCTTCTTGGAAATGTTGTTTAACTTCTCATGAAATTTCTCTTTCTTGGTTTTGTTTGGTGTTTGGGACCCAATTTCTGACTCAAATATTTCTTTAAAGTCTTTTCTCGCGCCTCTTTTTCCGGAATTTTTTTTCTTTTCCAAACCCATATCTTTTAAATGTTCCAACACCACTGAAAACTCACCCTCAACCAAGTCAATTTTACTGGCCTCACTGATGAAATCTTTGCATGCTGTGGAACCTGAAAAATAACCATGAGTGCAGGGTCAACAAAAATATCAGAGGCCAGAGTTCAACTTTTTCAATAGCTGGACCAGTGGTCCAGTTACTTTGAAAATGTACTAGACCTGACCTAAAATGAACTAAACCAACATGCATTACAATACTAGAACATTGAACAGATATACTGACTTGTTGTTATTAATTTTTAATATGGTATGTGTCAGCACTGATACATGTGCTTAACTTTTACATGCATATTTTTCACTGTATTTTCTCGTAACGCTGATTCACGAAAGGCGATTTCGAGTAACAGCACAAGGTGTATTATTCTTTCGTTGCTTTTCTATTATTTTTATTATTATGATTCGATTATAACTCGCATATTTTTAACATAATTTTATAGAAATTTTAATTCGACATGTTAGCATTAAAAGATATGACAAACTGATACAAATTCTTGTTTTTTTTGGATGACCAATGACCGTTGAGCACACGATAATAACTGTTATGCAAACAAACTAAAATTGACACGCTGTGTATTTTCACAAAATAAAGTGAAAGATGTTAGAAGAACAAAGAGATTATGTTCCAGTATTGATTTTTCGGTGTGTTTTTTTTCGCGCCTTTGTATTGATCAATTGTTATTTTTACAGCGAGAAAAGTGTGATTTCGGCGATTTTCTTTTTCAAAATCGCCGATTTTTTCGTTCTAAGTCAGCAACTTTTCGGTTCAAAATCGGCGATAGTTATCAATAATTTCTTTTCAACGTGGAAAAATTAAGAAATCGAAGTGTTTTTTTTTTTTTTATTTCATAACCGATTTTTGTTTTTCAAAATCGGCGATATTTTTTGGGAGCCACGGCGTAACCGCGTTATACCGGATATCGCGTTATAACGGATCGCGTTATAAGGGAGTAGCAGTGTAATAAACTAACAGTTTGTAAAAACATGTAATTTATACATTATTCAAATAAAATGCAGGAATTTTATCATTTTTGATTGTGAACAATAAAATAAATACGACATGCAAAATATAATTGAGACCGGAGGAGACAGGAGAATAGTATAGCCAAATTAGGGAATATATAGCCAAATGAGGCATAAACCTATGTAGCTTAACATTTAGTAATTACTGACAGTCACCGGTTTGAATCCCACTGTTACTCTGGTTCTTTTTCTATTTCTGACTAATTAAGCAGGGAACTATAATGAAAACAACATAAAAAGTACTTTTGTCAGTATCAAAGCTTGAGCAAGAGTACACTTACAGTGAATATGTATTAGGCTCTTCAAGCAGAACACGCAGCAAATTTGAACTGCTATATGATCCATTTACAGTTATTCCAAAAATAATAATACAATATTTTTACTGAAATGACACAGATCGAGACATCAATTACTTATGAACAGCACGATAAGATGTTAGAGTGTACATCATTCTAATGGAAAGGTCTTATGTTATAGGACGATCAAAAAAGGGGGCCGAATTAGCTTAGTCAATTAAATTAAGGTGTAGATGGTTGGCCAGTTTTCATGACAGCAAGGGCAACAAATGTGATAACCAAACCTACAGCATAGCCAATACAGGTTGCAACATAGTACAATTTACGACTATTGACGCGTAAATCGAATGCATGGTTATGACTGACAAGAAGGCCAGGTATGATGATGTCACCAAATCCTAGGAGAGAATATGGTAATGGACAAGCACTGATAGCGTCCTGGGTCAGCCTCGGCACTTTTAAACACCATTGGCAATTGTTCGTTGGTTTTGCTCCCCCCTCCAGTTGCAACTTTGACCATTATACTGTCGCCACTTTTTGTAAAAAGTGGAGTGATAAATACAAAGAATATATTCGTAAAAAAAAAAGCAGTACAAGCATTATTGTGCAAACCTTCATGTTTGGTACTACCAACAGACTTCATTACATTTATACAGAAAGCATAACCTAAAATATCTTGAATGACCCAGGCATACGGAGCATGACGCATTTACTCCCAAAATATTGCCACGCCTACACAGACTGCTAGTAAAGCAAGATCAGTATAATATGGTCTGCTCTTAAGCATCGGGATTTCTATTCTGTGGAAGCCTCGCTTTAAAGGCGGACATAACCTGTGCAGTAGGGATGCAGGCCAATAGTACAGACCCATAGCACCTGCCAAAAACAAAACAAGCATATAACCACATACACTAAATAATCGTAGAAAAAAATATAACAGCACTAAAAAACCCACATACAAGTACAAAAACACAAAGAATTACAATCACTGATATATCAACACTTTCCTCTTCTTCTTCATCTGAACTAGCAGATTCATCACCAGTCCCTCCTTTTTTCCAATCGTAGCGGCGGCTGCGCTCGTTTATGTTTATACTTCAATTTCTGATACTTGGCATGTTTCGTTTTCCCTGCCCAGAACCCACCATATCACAATGTTTGTTACGCTATCAGAAATATTTACTGCTAAATTTGGATCAAACATTGATTCATGACTTGGAGCAAACAGTATTGCACTTGCTTCAAATCCTTTCCTTTTATCTGATCAATATTCTCCCAAAGAGCTGTACCAACTGTTATATTAAATTTGCATAGTCAGCAGTTCATTAGTAGCACCAGGTTGTAAGTAGAGCGTTACTGGCAATCAATACAGCCTTTGCTCCTGCTGACTGAGCTTCCATTGCTTTTGCAGTAAATGTGCAATTACCTCTAGATACAAGAACGAGACTATCTTTTAACATCGAGGCACTGACTGATTTATAGTCAGATGCATTGCAGCCATATGTAGCTGATAGATCACTACATTATGGGAAGAGCCTGATTTTCTTCAACTGGAAGCTGTGGTGAACATGTGATTATAATTGATACAAAAAATGATGTCCCATTCTGTTTCTCCTGTCTTTTTGCAGAACATAACACCATCATCTGACACTGCAAGTTTGACCTGAAATAAAAATTTAAAAATACCTGTACACATTACAGTTACCAATAACATTCTTAACATTATGCCATACTTTTGTGTATATAAATTTCTAAGTTTAAAACTATAAAAGTTTTTACATCTTAGGATCTATCACAAGAAAACCATGCACTGTTTGCAAATCCTAAGATTTAAAGAAACAAGAGGGCCAACATGGCTCTAGATCGCTCACCTGACCCATCGAACTCATCCGACCAATTACCTAGACAAGCATTCTGACCAAGTTTCATGACAGGTGAGTTCAAAAATGTGACCACTAGAGTGTTAACAAGGATTGAGCAGGGTGACCTAGTTTTTTTAACCCCAGGTGACCCATATTCGAACTTGACATAGAAATCATCAAAACAAACTTTCAGACCAATTTCAAGGATACTTGGATCAAAAACAGTAGCCACTAGAGTGTTAACAAGATTTTTTTATTTTTAGCTCCTGTGACCTAGTTTTTTCATCCAAGATGACCCATGTTCAAAGTCATCCGAGCAATTATCTAGACAAGCATGCCTGACCAAATTTGATGATAATTGAGTCAAAAAATGTGACCACTAGAGTGTTAACAGGTTTTTCCATATGTGGGCGGTGTGACCTAGTTTTTGAAGTTTTCTATAAGAAATACCATGGTCTCGTTGCTTATCCCCATAGAAGAAATATTTGGACACCCCTCTACAGAACATCGACACAATGGCCATCCCTTATGTTAAAGGTTATTCACAGCAACTTCAGGCTATTATAAATTTTCTTTCCTTCCTAGGACAGTAAACCACTGGAGCCACCTACCCGGTAGCCCCCTGCAGTTGCCCTACTCCCTACCCCAGAGCAGTTCAGCTGCAGCAATAGCTTGCACTGAACATGTCTCACCCTAGTTTGCCAGACCCTATTTTTAACATTTTCCAATATTCTTTTTTTCCTCTTTTAAATAACTCTTTTTAACCTTCTGGCAATTTTTGACGAGCAGACATGTATACGTCCCCGCATGGGGTTTGACATTAACAGCAGATAGATAGATAGATTTATGGTGTACATGTCTGAATAGCAGTTTACCACACCACAAACACAAGTTTATTATTTAATTGTTGATAGCGAGCTCGAAGAGCTGGCCAAAGGGCCTGCTCGCAAATCCACTTTTACGGTAACATGAGTAGTGAGTACCTGCTAGATAGTGACGGTTTTGAAAACTTTCGTCCGAAGTACCGAATTGACACATCGCAACTTTTCGAATTGCAAGAGAACGATAAAAGCCGAGGTATTCTGATTGAAAACGGATAAACGGTGTAACGCATGCATGCATCACATCATTCTAGGAATGACATTCTTTATAGTTGTAGATGTTGTTGTCATGCAATGCTTGCATATATATGTAAGTAAATGTATATATGTTTATGTTGATTATATGCTATATGTATAATGTTTCAGGCAATAAAATTTGAAATTGGAAAAAAAAAATTATATATCTTATGTATATAATTTGAACGAATTAACAAGAGACTATCTAAGGGAGTAGGTATGCTATTTTTTCACACTTACGGCTGTATACAAATCGTGATTGATATATAATTACTTCAGGCACTATTTTATGCAGGTAGGTGTTACATTGTGTTAACAGTTTACTTCATTCAAACATTAAAATATGACATTTTCAGCTCAGTTTTAGATGTTTATAAACTACTAGTTATTGCGTACTGATTACAGTCTGACTTACAATGGCTAAAGTCGTACTATTTGGTGACAGTTTTATATCAAAACGTCTTCACTATCACTGTGCCGAAGATCCACTGTTAATACCAGGGCACGTGCATTTGGTGTTTTAAAGGCGGTCTAAGAACCGGACCATATGGACCATGCCCTATATTCTCGTCTGCTGCGCCAAAACGCAGATGTTGTAGTTCTGAATGTAGGGCGGTAATGACATAACAGCCTACATCATTCCCGAACGAAATTGTCAGTAGAATCCAAATTTTCTTGTGGATAATTTAAAGGCCTCTGGGGTTAAAAAAGTTTTATTTGTGAAATTTTGACCACAGGGCGAATTTTCTAAAAGCACCGGTTTGACAAAAGAGCGCTTCGGAAATCAAATAAAATACATTAATAAAAGGCTGGCGAAAAAATTCAAAGAATATTTAATTCGATTCAATGATATTAAATACTGTAAGAACTACCACACGACAAGGTCCATCTTAACACAAACGGGCACAAAAAATTCAGGGCCAGATTACAACGCGTGCTGTGTAAAAAACAGATACGTGAATTGGCTGAAAAACTGTCCTTTTAAGGACACACAAAAGGCCCTTTTAAGGGCCACACACATGTCTCGAAAGAAATTACCTCAGTTGTCAATTTAAATCAATCGGAATATAACCTTACCAATGAATTACCTTTTTCTATCAGTGCATCATACAAAAGTAATGAATATATACAGAAACAGAATAAATGTATATTTCCTTGTATTAATTCAAAATATCGGTAATTACCTGTTTATAAAACTTATTGTAATACTTACCAATACTTACATACTATTTCAGGTATTCACAATTTCATGATTTTGCCCGTGTAATATACACTATTTTTACATATCTACTGTGATATAGAGTCTGAAAAAAAAAAAAAGTTTTAAAAAAATTATCATACGATTTTTGAAATTTTACATTTTTTAGTGTTAAGATATCACAGAAAACAACAAATATGTACTGTATTATACACAAAAATGTCTAAAAACTATTACATAACTTATTCACAGTTTACGAACGAATGTCCGGATATACAATGCAATAAACTAGGAAAAGGCAGTTATCTGGACTCTTCAGTAATGCGTACACAAACGGGGGTGGATGGGTGTTGCGGTATCCATAGCGATTGCGGTTAATTTCCTCTATCGATAGATTACAATCTTTCACTCCGTTTACGGCTTTAAAAAATTAGAAATACAATAATTAAAATTTAGACAATTTAAAACAAATCATAATGATAATAGTCTTGTTAGGTGGGATGTCATGTATATTATTTATTAACTTGACAAAATGATATTTAGGGATTGCAATGAAATGAACACACTAATCAACATTTAAGGGAACGAGACAATGAAATCACAAATCAATAATTAAATAGATTATAAGAACAGTGTGCTCGTGGCACCTAAATGTTATAATTACCTACAGTACATACAAACCGAAAAAATGACACTGCCAGTCCGTGCCATTCCATGAAATATTTATAAATACAAACATTAAAAAATTTTGCTTTTACAACATGTTACATAAAAGTGTTATAAAATATATAACCTTCTTATGATAATACATAATGTCATGATCGGTACAATTTAGAATAAACAATGATTTCAATAAG
Source organism: Ruditapes philippinarum (assembly GCF_026571515.1). Lineage (NCBI taxonomy): Eukaryota > Metazoa > Mollusca > Bivalvia > Venerida > Veneridae > Ruditapes > Ruditapes philippinarum. The sequence continues at coordinate 18,073 of NW_026852222.1, read as the reverse complement.
TTACCATTTATTTCAAAATACTATCAGGGTTTTTTTTCCGGACTTTTTTTAGCGCGACATGGCTAACGTGGAACCGATTAATATTATCCATAAAAACAAATGTTACTTGATAATGATTGTATTTCGGCTATATACAATTTATTACAATATCAACTTTTTTTGGATTACAATAACATTCCTTCCGGGGACGCTTTCCTAATTTTAGGAATATATGAGAGTGTGTCATCAACTGCGCACGCCCCATGTCTACTTTAATCTTTCTGGATATCAAATAATATTTGATAGAGAAGAACTGTCTTCCTGAATAATATCATCTAGAAAAAAAAAAACAATATTTAAATGGATAGTGATTTTTTTTTAATTATATGTCGATGTTAAAAGTGGAAACTGCTTCGGGACGCTAAATTTGTTCGGGACGCTTTGTTTAGCGCAACATGGAAACGTCAGTTTTTTGTGCTGCTTATAATGATATTTTGTGGATGAAAAGTTTATTTTCCTTCTTTATGTCACTTACACATAACATAAAAGAAAAAAACACGATTTATCTTTGCTTAGATAAAAAAAATACCATGAAGACGTTTGGGACGCTATGTTAGTCATTAGCAACTTGAAACATGGGTGGATAGATGTACGGTTTCGGGCGTAATAAAGATAATATAATTTACTGTATGGAAAACATTTTTCTCGCTATTGTTACTTAACATTTACTATTTCATTAACTAAAATTACGAAAGTATTTCAAAATAAATTTTTGTGTTTCGAAAACATTTTAAACCTTCCGGACGCTTTGTCGGATATACGGTGGTTTTTGAGCAAGTGAACTGGATGTCGAAGGTATAGTTGTAGTTTTTTTTAATAAAATAGAAAAAATGATAAGTAAAGATTATTTTTTTCTACCATAAATACCTCAATACATAATAATATACATTACTTACAATAAATATAACCTTCTGACTGTTTAAATTAAACAATAATGCTTCGGACCTTCATGAACATTTCGGGGACGCTAAAAATTCTTCGGGACGCTTTGTTAGGCGCCATGGGGAAATCGTCAGTTTTCGCGCCTTAAAATAATATTTTTGGGATGAAATGTTTATTTCCTTTTTTAATGTCACTTATACGTATTCATAAAAGAACTTTAAATTACGATTTATCTTTGCTTGGATAAAAATAAAAAACCATTGAATACGTTTCGGGGGACGCTATGTGTAGTCAGTTAGCAACTTGAAACTATGCGTGGATAGATGTACGATTTCGGGGCGCCTATAAAGATAATTTTTGTATGGAAAACATTTTTTCTCGTATATGTTGACTTACATTACTATTTCATTAATAAAATTACGAAGTTATTTTCAAAATAATTTTGGTTCAGATAAAATTTAACCTTCCGGGACGCTTTGTCGGTATACGGTGGTTTCTTGAGCAAGTGAACTGGAGTCGAAGGTATATTAGTTTTTTATAAAATAGAAAAAATGATATAAGTAAGATTATTTTTTTCTACCACAAATACCTCAATACATAATAATGTACCATTATTTACAATAAATATAACCATTCTGACTGTTTAAATTAACAATAATGCTTCGGGACGCTTCATGACATTCGGGACGCTAAATTCTTCGGACGCTTTTTTAGCGCAACATGGGGAAACGGTTTTTTCGCGCTGTAAAATGATTATTTTGTGGATGAAATGTTTATTTCCTTTTTGATGTCACTTACACATATCATAAATTAACTTAATTACGATTTATCTTTGCTTAGATAAAAATAAAAAAACATGAATACGTTTCGGGACGCTATGTTAGTCAGTTAGCAACTTGAACTATGCGTGGATAGACGTACGATTTCGGGCGCTATAAAGATAATTTTATGTATGGAAAAACATTTTTCTTATTATTTTTACTTACATAACTATTTCATTAACTAAAATTACGAAGTATTTCAAAATAATTTTGTTTCGATAACTATTTTAATTTAACCTTCCGGACGCTTTGTCGGTATACGGTGGTTTTTGAGCAAGTGAACTGGAGTCGAAGGTATATTAGTTTTTTTTATATAAATAGAAAAAAAATGATAAGTAAGATTATTTTTTTCTACCACAAATACCTCAATACATAATAATATACATTATTTACAATAAATATAACCCTTCTGACTGTTTAAATTAACAATAATGCTTCGGGACGCTTCAGGACGCTTCGGGACGCTAAAATCCTTCGGGACGCTTTTTAGTGAGACCGGTAAAAGTAAATCGCTTTGCCTTGTTCATATTATTGACCTGTATTTAACTTCTTCAAGTTCTAGATACCGTTTGCTGTATCTCCTGCCTTTTACAGTCGCGAGAGGGTATGGCAGGTACTAAGAGATAGATCTAGATAATGATAAAAATCACTTAAAGTTTCTAGACAAAAATTTCCTTTTAATGAGTTTATGAGAGTATAGCCTAATTAATTTGTCATATGGTTGGACACATTTTACAAAGGAGCAATGTCTATATCAAAAATAAAAACTTGTCTTTAAACTGAGCTACAAATTAATGTATTTTTCAATTATATTCTAAACTTTATAAAAATTGGCCTAAACAGCCAAAAATGTGGGCCGAATCAGCTTAGGTCGGATCGACTATGGTCCGAATTAGCCCGTATTCCTTTTAAGCCTGTAATTATAATTGTGCTGAAATTGACATAAGGTAAGTCATATATGGGAAGTATCCCATCTGAGTTGACATAATTCAGGTATTTTCACTTACTTCCAGAAAATACGACAACACCTTCGTAAGGAACCTCGCGCGAGCAATTTCTCCATAATCATCGATGTACGACGTTGGGTAGTTGACAAGTTACATTGTCATTATCTTCGGAGATTTCACCGATCCTATTCGCTGCAATATCTCTAAAACTTTGTCATACATGAAGAAAACACAAAATAAGAATCCTTGACACTGAAACAGTTGGTCGCCATTTTTCCAACATTTACCGCCTTAAAACTCGGGTTTCGATTGGTCGATTTAAGGTCTCCTCGATTTCATTTACAGTAGGAAAAGGGTGTTATTTTGTTTTGTTCCAAAGAAAAAAATCTGTAAGTATATTTATAGTTATTCATCAAATCTTACATTATATTTATAATATTATTCTCCTTAATACTTTTCTCTTCAATCTAGTTTAATTGTCCTTAAATATAAAAACCCTCCAACCATTTTGAAATGGAAGCCGCCAAGTAAATAGATGTTTAGTAGAATTTGTTGTTGACGAAAAACAGATTCACCTAATCAATTATATTATTGATGGAAACACGATTCAATTCTTTTTATATTTCTTAAAAACAGGAATGAAATATGAAAAAGATGACCTAGATATTAAATGTGCATAAGAAAAATTAAAAGATTTTATTTAGTAGCACAATTATTTTCGTTTAAAAAACAGCAGTCAGTAGCAGCAATAAAGAAAACAGCGTTTAGGGAAGACTAGTTAACTTTTTAATAGAATAGAATTATTCTTAAATGGAGCAGCCAACAAAAAAACGTAGACGTGGTCCGTATGGCAAAGACAAATTTGTTCATTACTCGGTAAGTATTTTAATCTAAACATGCATACTTTCAAAAGCAATATGTTTTCGCGACAAATAGAATTGAATAGCCAGTGACTGAGAGATTAGCCTAAACATGAGTTACGTAGGGCATGACATACCTGAATCATGATTAAGTTAATCGTACATGAGTTTTCAAGTACATGAAAACGTGAGTTTTCAAGTACTTGAAATATGAATTATCCTTAACATTTTAATATTGGTCTACGTTAATACTGTAATATATTATTCCAACCAACAAAAAGTATATAATTTTACCGATAAGGTAAAAAATATTTACACAAGATTGTAAACAAAGAATTCCGAAAGTACAGCTTGTTAACATTGAAAATTCGGAATAGTCAGATAACACTGGTAATAAGTAACAATTAAGTCACAAACATATTAGATTGGAGTACATTTTTGGCCAAAATGAGCTATTTTAAGAACCATAACAAATCTAAATGAATATTGAAAGTACAATAAAAATCCATGTAGATTTTACTGTCATGCAGATAATTTTTAAGGGGAAAGACAGCAATGAAAGACTTGTTTCCCCTGTCAATTTTTTCCTGCGTGGAGGACTGCAATAAAATTCATAGTTCTCTTGCGTACAGTGAAGCAACACTATTTTGTCTGTCACAGCTAGGATACATATTTTCAAAAGAATCAAGTCCTCCTGTATGCTTTATTTTTGTCAGAGGACGCCTTGTTCAACAGGTACATTGCCTAATCAACTAGATAAACACCTTTCTAACTGGCCATTTAATTCTTCAAACAACATGCAGATGTTTATCTCGGAAAATGAATTGACAAAACTTGATAATTAGTATGCTCGGCCTCCCGGCTAGTGCTTGATATATATATTCCAATCGCAATGCTCATATATACCTTTAACGAATGACAAAATGCTTTGTAACTAGGTGGATTAGCTTGACTGATGATTGTAAGGATGAACATTTCCTGAATTTTAAGATGATATTAATTAATGTAAACACCTTTTGTTCAGGAGTCTTTTCTTAAATTTGGTTTTAGAAAGCTTTGATGATTTTTTCTATTATTGTTAAGTGATTCATTTCAAAACTCAAAGCTTTCATTGGTGTCTTTTTGTTCATTAAAATTATGAAGGTTTAATTTCATTCATGATTCTCGGTCATAGATGCCGTTCTATGAGGGGGCAGTAAAACTGAAGTATGGCCAGTGAATGATGGGCAAGTACTGGCCCGAATATGGCTTGTGGATTTCAAAGCTAAAGTCGAATACTATTCATGAAATTGCAACCAATATCAACATCCGCCATAGAAAATAATTTGTTAAATATAGACTTGAATTTGTGGTAGCTTAAAGTCTGTATAAGTTATAAAACACCACTAAGTACCCTTGTGCATATTGTCCAGGTTTTGTGATAATTTTTTGGAAGGTTTATGGCCCTTTCAGGGCTTGACACTAACTTTTTTAGGGGTAGTCAGAAGGACTACCTACTTTGAGGATCAGGTAGTCCTTGGCAAATCTAGGTAGTCCTCATTTTTAAACATAAAAAATGTTTCTTATTCTATTTAAATGCATTTTGAGTGTATGTATCTGAAGATAAGAAAACAATTGCATGAGATCTCTTCAAATTTATTTGAAAAAATCACCAATAGATAAATCATATAAGATCTAGTAAAAGTTTGTAAGCTTTACTCTGCATGAGATGTAGGTTCCGGCTAGCCTCTGAGCTCTTCAAAGTCATCATCAACAATTTTTTTACATATTTTTGTTATAAAATATGGCAGTGTGACACATAAAAGTCAATAGGTTTTGAAAGGGTTCTACTAAGGAATTACTAAGGTGTGTTGCAAATAAAATTGCTAGGCAATCAGCTCAGCTTATATTATTGACAGCTTATAGGGAAGGGGAGAATATATTGGCAATATGAGCTAAATAAGTATGTCAGTTTTAAATTTATGTAATACCTGGCTTTTGTATAAAAAAAAAATATTTCAATAGAGATTACAAATCTACTTTTCAGGTATAGATAATGTATGACCTTTTAGATGTGTTTTTAAATTCAAAACAGAAGTAAAAAGCTTGGACAAGAACAAAATATGTTTGTCTTTACTCTAATTGATTTATTCTACAAACTTATTTTGTCAGACATAAAACAACAAAATATCAGAATAACAAACTTTTACTAGTGCTAGTAATTCAGTTATTTAACTGTCAGAAGATTTAAATAGGGACATTAGATTAATATCTGTTGTTCCTGATTTAAACACAAAATTTGAAATGTAAAGCCATTTAATCAAACTATATTGTCTTAGTTTTTTATGCCTAGGGTATTAGTATTTGTTAACAATTGTTTTCTTCATATACATGTATTGGCATTATTGCTTACATTTGCTTGTACATGATTAAGAAATGCTGACAACATTGTGAAGTTATGGCAAAGACAATTACAAATACTTTAGAATATTTCTTTTCTCTTTTTTAAAGAGATTAAACATTTTTCTTCTCTTTTTTTATAAAGAGATTTTTTCCCAATCAATAATTTCATGTCCGAATAAATTACATCCGAAATTAGATCTATTTCAGACAACACGTTTATTTTGGTTATCATTGTCAGTGTGATTTACACCAATCAACAAATCATATTCTTTTAAGTTAAAACCCTTGAATAGGTTCCAATATAAGCAAATATTTTCATTGAAATGTTTAATAGACAAAGAATTCTATTGAAGTAGGCTGGAAAAATCGGCAATTAAGTTGGACTTCCGGTTTCACTTTTTCGCAACTTTATAGAGATTAAATAGAATCTATTGTGCGTCTGCTGTGACTGACACTAGTGACCCAACGGCTAATTATTTACTAGTAAGATGAATTTATCTTTCGTTTTCAATCATAGCCTAAAAAATGTTATTTTATTAATTATTTTTAGTGAATTTAGAGACATCAGGGGCCGTATTCATAAAGCTCCTAAGGGAAAAAATTCCCTTAGATTCTAAGATTTCCCTTAAAAAACGTAAGATTTCCCTTACTTTTTAAGAATTTCCCTTACTTTTTAAGAATTTCCTTAGTTGCTATTCATAAAACTCCTAAGGACAAAAATTCCTCAATTTTGGCCGATTTTTTCCCTTAAATATTAAGGTAGCCCATATGCTCCATTAACTTTTAAGGGAATAAGTTAAGGGATAAAAATGAAGAAAAAAATGGCCGATTAGCAGACGATTTGTTCATTCCCTTTCTCAAATAACAAATCCAGCTACTATCCATTTTGGAATCGACGGAGATTTAATCATAATAATATCCGATGAAAATAATTCGTTCGTATATTAGCCAAACAACGCAGCTAACCGGAAATTTCTGTTCCAGTGGAGGCAATTTTCTGAATATTTTAACATTTTCCAATAACCCCCTTGCAACACGGCTTTTTAATTTGTTACAAAGATGGGGTTTTTTTTTCAGAAAAAATATCAACTTCCAACAATTTACCAAAAAGGCAAAATGTGCACGAAGTAACCAGGGGACGAATAATTTGAGTTATTGACTCGAAATTCAGAAAATAGTCAAATGTATCGTCAAGAAATCAATTAGGAGTGAAACAATGGTTCTTGTATAAACATGCTATTACGTATGTTTAATCATATCGGCCTAATTTATCAGTAAAATAGTAAACACTTACCCTACTTTCACTTTGTAATTTCGGAAAATTTCGAAGCGAGTTAGGTAAACAAGAACGACATGCGAATGAAACTGATATTGTTTAAAAACGTCAGTCTCAAACCATGTCACTAGTGTTAAACCCACAATCGTTTTCCTCTGCCTTCGTCCTATGATGATTGTCCGAATAATTCCATGAAATACAACAAATATCCATGAAAGGTCTGAAACGTCGCGCATTTCCTGCTCTAGGTCAGCCATCTTGGTTTTGTTACTATTTTTAGCACAGTCAGTGCTCTCCAGTCGGTAATTACAAATAGAAAAACTGCTATTAAACGAAATTTTCGCCTTAGGATAAAATTTAAGTTAAAGGAATAGGAATGGATGGATTGATGTCTGTCTAATATAAATATTCATCATTTAAAAAGAGGTACCATGACAGTTTTTCTGTTGACATCAACCCTATAAGTGAGAAATTCGTGTTTTAAGACACTATTTTTTACTTGAGAAATAAGTTCATGGGCGCCGCCATTTTGGCGTTCTGTCATTCTCGCGAGACAGACGAGACCGAGATTGTGACGTGTTACACCCACTTCCGGTATAAGTGTACACGCTGGTACAACTGAAATATATCTTGATGAAGAACTTATTAATCTTATTGCGTATATTATATATTATTTATGAAAACATCATATGGAACTGAATCGCTTTAATTAATTAATTGAAGACGCCGCGACATTAATTATCATTTGTCCGATTTTCAAGCTTGCTGATGATCCCACCACATGATTTAAGCATTGACTGCTTAATTTTCAAAGATAAACCATCAATTTAATTTGAGTACTATGAGAAACTTCTTCAAATTGACGATATATCCTTTTATTTTGTACTTAATTTTCGCTAAACAAGCTGTCCGAATAAGGTACATCGCCGGTCATGTATCTTTTTTTCAGCGTGAAATATCAACTAAAACCAATATGCGGAGATCTGCTGAGGACGCGATTTTCCGCCATTGACGCTAAAAATGAGAATGGCGCAGGAAAATCGGCAGCCAGACTAATATCGTATGAAAACAAAACTGTCAGTTAGGTTATTTAGGCATCCAGTCAAAACTGGTACCAACAGCAACAGGTTGCCCATTCCCCTGTAATTACGCATATTCTCGGGTTTATCCAGTTCCCTATAGCTTTTTTCCACGTTATCTACTTACCCAATCCCTTTCCCACACAGATACGCATTTCTACTACCGTAAATTTAATCCAATAAAAAATCATAAATCTACTTAATATTTAAAATGATTATTGGTAACTGAAAAAAAATGTGTTGCTATTTTATGAAATGCTGTAATTTACAGTATAATTTGACACGTGTGTAACTTAATTTCCCCAAAGGTCATTCAGTTCACTGATGAAGCGTAAAAAAAAAAATAGATGTCTATTTCATCATTAGAATATTTGACAAGGGTGATTAACCAATCAGGGCAACATTGTGCATGATCAAAAGGTCTGTCGGCACAGGGGCTTACAAGGAGCAATAAAAATCGTCAGTACACAGTGTGACAGGAACATTTGGTGCAAATTAGGAACAATTAAAAAGGACAATGCATAATATTAGACATACGTAGTAAGAACCAGCAATTGTGTGAATAAATTATGCAAATTAGATTTTTGAGCAGCCAATAAAAATGTTTTGCCTGCAGTAAATATTAGGTTACGATTACGATGCGCAGCATCATACGTTGACAGACATGTTAACAATTTACTTTTCAAAAGGGTTGCTTATATTTTTGAAATGTGTACATCAATTATAACATATGTTCACACCTTTCAATTTGAAAGTCAGAATCAAACTGCAAAAAATTTAATTACATGTACTATTAAGAACACGTTTTAGTAGGATTTTTTATAATAATGATAATTATCGCCGTTCAATAATTAACAGCCAATTATTCCTTGGTGCGTTTTTTTAATTAATTTCATTATTTGATTGTGAAACTTTGTTAAATAATAACATGTTTATTTATTAAATCTGTGAAATATTGTTTAACTACATCAAGATGAGACTTTAATGAACATAGCATTGTTTGGAGTAACGGGGCATCACTGGCCTGAAGTGGTGCGACCGGTAGACGTGATTTTTTATTTTGTTTCTTTATTTTATTTTTATTTTTTTTAGGATATTGTTACGTTTTTGAACCATAAAAAATCTCCTCTACACCTCCTGTGAAAAATTAAATTGTCTGGTCAATACTTATATTCATATTAATATTTCGCTACGATTCAACTAGATTTATCATAAATCTAAAGATGTGGGGAAATGACATCACACGCACCTGTTTTTATACGGCCAATACACAAACAGGGCCCGCGCCTACTGATTTGTAGAAATCGGTGATTTAGCTATTTAAATTTTGTTTTCATTCGTTTAATATTATTATTTGGCGGCAGAAAATTTGCAGAGTTATTATTTATAGTATTCTTTTTCTGAAATCAAGTTTTAATTCTAACCTTGTCTTTCCCTTTAAGGAATTTCTTGCCTAAGGAATTCACTTAAGGGATTTTTGACCTCTAAGTTAAGGGAAAATTTTACCTTAGGGAGTTTTTTTGAAGATAAGGAAATGTTTCCCTTAAAACTTAAGATCCTTTATGAATACGGCCCCAGGTCACTGAAATTTTGAGTAGCCCGATGGGATACCCAGCTTGGAAACTCGGGTAGTCCTTGGGGAAAATTGGTAGCCTCGGGCTAACGGACCATCGTTAGTGTCGAGCCCTGCCTTTGGGTTATTTTCACATGATTTATGTAAGAATACTATAACCATGCAGTATATCATGTGTCCCAGATTTTGAAAAAAAAAATGCACTTACACTAGCTTAGTGTTGTAACGATAAATTTTAATCGAATAATCAATCGAAAAGGTGTTTCGATTAGATAATGGATAGTATTTATTTAGAATCGATTATAATCTAAAAATAAATGCAAACATATTTCATTTTCAATTTTACTTTTTTCATCAAAAAGAACAAGATATGATTTTTATGGTATTATAAATCCAAAAAAAAATGACCCGAAAACATTTTTATAAAGGGTTCAAGGAACAAGGAAAAGGGCATTTGTAACTTTTATAAGAAATTATGTCCTGTGCATTAAAATGTGCATATTTCTTGTCTTCATAGACGTTCGATTAATAATCGATAATTAATCGATTAAGGCTTTCAGATTATATTCGATAATCGATTATGAAAACTGACCGATTTTCCATCACTACTTACACTAGGCTTTATAATGTATATAATTGTTATAGAAAAAATAGCAATACATGTACTTGAATACTAAACACAAAAATGTGTTCTAAGTTTCCAGAATTGTTCATTTAAATGAAGCTCATCAAAATGTTTCAAAAAGGGATTTGAAAAAAAAAGATTTTTTTTTATTTGCAGGTTGACTGTTCAGTTAAAGAACTAAAACCAGCTGAATCACAGGCAAACTGTAATGCCGAGACTTTAAAGGTTTTTCAGTCACCTGAAATAGAGGTTTTTGAGACTTCTTATGCGGCAGTTTTTGAGAACCATGTTACAGATGTTGAGTCAAGGGCGGAAGATAAGAGCACAACAACAGAAACAGATGAATGTAATTCCTCAGACATAGAGAATATTTATGACTGTAATTCCCCAAATATAGAAAATAAAGAAAACTGTGATTCACCAAATAAAGAAAATACAGATGACTGTGGTAATTCACAAAATTTGGATGACTGTAACTCAAAAAATTTAGAAAATATAAATGTCAATGATTCACAAAATGTTTACATGAACTCGATAAGAAATGATGATCTTGATACTAGCTTTCAAGCGGGCCCTACTTTTCCTATTTTTCCTACTTTTCCCTACTTTTTTGTTTGAACCCTACTTTTCCCTACTTTTTTCTTGAAATGCCCTACTATCCCTACTTTTTTAAGAAAAAAAGCTCGAGGATCATTGACAAAAAATCCAGTTTAAGTAGTAGATTGATTTTGAGATAATCTTTATCTCAAATTAAATAAGAATCAGATGCTAGTTTAATTGTAGGAAAAAGTTGATGAAAGTAGGTCATCAGTGGTGCAAGAGGGGTTCCATGATGAGGATGGTTGGAGCTGACTTGGCAGAATCAGCAACTTTAGGTGAGTTTGCTTCTATAGAAATATTACTAGGTGTTCAATTATTTTTTATGTTTCATTCAAAATTATAATATGTTTTTGTACACAGACTAGCTTCTCAATGTTTCATTTCAAAATTATAATATGTTTTTGTACACAGACTAGCTTCTCAATTGTTTCATTTCGAAATTATAATAAGTTTTTGTACACAGACTAGCTTCTCAATGTTTCATTTCAGAATTATAATAAGTTTTTGTACACAGACTAGCTTCTCAATTGTTTCATTTCAAAATTATAATATGTTTTGGAACACAGACTAGCTTCTCAATTGTTTCATTTCAAAATTATAATATGTTTTTGAACACAGACTAGCTTCTCAATTGTTTCATTTCGAAATTATAATAAGTTTTTGTACAAGGACTAGCTTCTCAATGTTTCATTTCAAAATTATAATAAGTTTTTGTACACAGACTAGCTTCTCAATTGTTTCATTTCAAAATTATAATATGTTTTTGAACGCAGACTAGCTTCTCAATTGTTTCATTTCAAAATTATAATATGTTTTGTACACAGACTAGCTTCTCAATTGTTTTATTTCAAAATTATAATATGTTTTGGTACACAGACTAGCTTCTCAATTGTCTCATTTCAAAATTATAATATGTTTTTGTACATGTTTTTGTACACAGACTAGCTTCTTAATTGTTTCCCAATGATGCTTATACTGTCAGAGGACAATACTTGCCAACATCTTTGAGCATTATATAGATTTTAGGCAATGTTTGGCATATTGGCAAGTATTGAACTTGCTCACTGTGATCATTTTGTCCTAAATTTTCATTGAATCAAAGAAACTGGAAAAATGTAGTGAATGTTTCTGAAAAATATGTATGCTTTAATTAGATAGATTTTGATAGCTTTAATATGGTGTGGGATTAGGAATCTTGATGTTATAACAGATAATTTGTGTGTTTAGGCTTTCAGTGTGCCAATTATTGGTTATATAACCATTAAAGATGTGAGAGATTGTTGTTGCATCCAAAGTTTACATAACAGGCTTTTTGCTCTCTATCATTAAATATATATTTTTTTTATATATTATGGCATAAATACTCATATAAATACTCTACTTTGGAATTATCTGAGACCTACTTTTAACTTACATTTCTTGCAAGTGTCATTAAGTTTCTTTTTAAATTCCATTTTACTAACAATTTATTATTTCAGGTCCATTAATTTATAAAATTAACTTCACAATGCCACATGGACTCACAAAATTTAACAATGCATGTTAATATATATGCTTTGCTCTGTAGTTGTATGCATATATTTCTTTGGGTAGCAGACATGTAGTTCTGCATTTAATACATTATGAAGTGTAAACCTTTGCTTTGATTTGTCAGTTTTGCATGTACTAACTTTGCATACTAACTGCTTGTGTATATATCTTAAAATTTACTTTTGATTGTTACAAGTATCTATTTTGCATGCCCATGTAAACTCCATGCATAACTAGGATGCTAGTAAACCATTGCTTTTTTAACATTTACTCCTTTTCATTCAGTGTGTTATAATGCTAGTTAAAAAATCATGTTTTAACACCTATCCTTGTTGTAGTCTGTGTTTCACATATTATGCTAGCTAAAACCATGTTTTTGCACATAACGTTTTTCTTGTTTGTATTTTGTAACAACCATGCTATCTTAAACAAGGTTTTAACACATTTCCTGTTCCTAGTCTTTGTACAAAAACATGCTTACTTAATGTTTAATGTTTCTAAATAATAATAGTCTGTTCTGACATATTCATTGTTTATAGTTTTCTGTTATTATTTGGAATTGGATCTAATAGAAAAAATACCAATTCCAGGTTCATGTCTAGATTCATCCTGTTGTGGAACCCCTATTGAAACACTGGTGACTGGTTTCCTAAATGAAGAAAATGCCATGGATATTAGTTGATAAGGGTCTGTATTTGTTTTTGCAATCACATTTGGAAAAAAAGGTGAGTAGAGAGTCCTACTTTCCCTACTTTTAGGCTCTGAAAATCCCTACTTTTCCCTACTTTTTTACAAAAAAAATCCTACTTTTATCCCTACTTTTTTGTTATTGGCCACTTGAAAGCCTGTGATAGAGATTTTGATGACCTCATTAAAGGTTTACATGAGGAAATAAGAGAGAGAAACTATGAAAATTACTGTCTTGCAGAAGAGGAACAGGCTGAAGTTATTGAAGAAATTACCGAGGTTATTGAAACTGCCCAGATATCAACATCTGAAAAGTACAAAGTCAGTAATGATGGGGAATGTGACTCTGCATCAAAAGCGTTGTTTCAAGGATCACCGTATACTTTAGGTGTTACTATATTACTCATTTGCGCTTTTATAATAAGATTTCGTCTTCCTGAACAAGCCATTGATTATCTCCTAAAAATTGTTTCATGCATCCTACCACATGGTCACAGACTTATGAACACATTGTACAATTTTAGGAAGTTTTTGAAAGAGTATACAGTAAACATGCGACCATCACTCTTCTATTACTGTAACTTCTGTTATTGTGAAGTCAATCGTCAATGTAAAACATGTCCTGAGTGTTCAAAGTCCCTGACAGGAAGTGGTTCTATGTCATACTTTGTACAATTGAAAATTGAAGCCCAATTACAGTTATTATGGAAAAATTCTTCATTTGCAAATGCTGTCAGATCACACAGGTTTAAACACTATGAAAGCAAAAAAGGTGTAACAAGTATTAGTGACATATATGATGGTAAATTATACAAAAAGTTGTTCAACAATGAGAGCGGTATTCTTGGAGATGAAAATAACTTATCTTTTGCTTTAAATACTGATGGTGTTCCCCTTTTTAAATCATCAAACATAGGGATATGGCCAGTTTATCTTTTAATAAATGAGCTTCCAATAAGCATGCGTAAACAGAGGGACATGTCCATTTTCTATGGGGCTTGGATATCACCAAAAAAACCACAGATGTGGTCGTTTTTAAAACCATTATATGAGGAATTGAAAGTGTTGGAAACAGAAGGATGTGAGTGCACAGACAGCAATGGAAAAGTATTTACATCAAAGTGTGTTTTACTGACTTGTACATGTGACCTACCAGCACGAGCTCTGGTATACAACTGTATGCAGTTTAATGGTAGTTATAGTTGTTGGTATTGTACAGACAAAGGGGAAACATATAAATTTCCAACTGGTGGAACATGTCATGTATTTCCATATAATCATAAAAAACCTAAAAACGAACCCAGAACTAGTGAAACTGTTAAATCAGATATTGCAAGTGTATGTGAGAACATTCGGAGCAACTCTAAAAATTACATAGTGAGAGGGCATAAAGGTCCATTTTGGTTCCTTTATCTGAAACATTTTGATGCTATAAATAGTTGTGTTATTGATTACATGCATGGTGTATGTCTTGGTGTTATGAAAACAATGCTGACGTTATGGTTTGACAAATCCAATAAAGATGAATATTTTTCTGTTTTTAAATCTAAAAATACTGTGAATAATATACTTCAAAATATCAAACCAACCATTTACGTTACAAGAATGCCTAGAAGTTTGGACAATTTGTGTCACTGGAAATCATCAGAGTTCAGAAACTTTCTCCTTTACTGGGGTGTGCCTGTTTTAAGGCATATCCTTAATTCAGATTATTTTGTTCATTTCTGTCTCCTTGTTAGAGCAATTTACTTATTATCAAAAGAAAACATTAGTGATAATGATCTGAAGCATGCTGAAGGTGCATTATTGTTATTTGTTGAATGTTTTCAAAATCTGTATGGGCTTCGTTATTATACTTTAAATTTACACCAGCTTGTGCATTTGGCAGACTGCGTTACACAAACTGGTCCCTTATTTGTAAATAACTGTTTCATATTTGAAGATCTGAATGGCTATATTGTAAAGCATATATATGGAACGCAAGGCATTGATAATCAGTTGATCAATATTAGTGTTATGTTGAAAGTAATTCCAATTTTGAATGAAAAACATTTAAAATACTTAGAAAATGATTTTGATATAAAACAGCTTTATGCTGAATTAAATGACAGTGTTGATGCCAGGCATACATTTCAGGATGAAATAGAGCCTGGAATAAGACCTATTGGAACTGTAAAGTTGGTAAAATTAAATGAGGAAGAGTATAGAATTGCATCAGTGTATGGTATTGATAATGAAAATGTAAGACAATTTTTTAAGGTCAATATGTACAAACGAGGTTTCTATGTGTATGGGACTGATTATAAGAGATTGCAGAAACGACAACAGCATGTTGCCACTTTTTTAGACTCGGTTACATCTTCTGCAGAGTTTTGTTCTGTTAAATTCTTCATACAGTCAAACAACATAAATCTTGCTTTTGTTGAGATATTTGACAAACTTGAATGTTTTGGTTGTGTTTGGAAAGTATCCTTTACAAAAAGAATGTGCTTCATTCGAGTCGATGCTATTATCAATGTAAATAATATAGTTACGGTCCAAGATGAATCGTATATATGTCCTCCTCCAAATAGATATGATAGAGACTAGATGAATTGAACAAACTCATTATGCACACAATAGGTCGTACTGAAAAACAGTCACTGTTTTTTTGTGGGAAATTAAAGGATATAAGATGCATTTGGAGCAAAATTTTTCAAAAAATGAAAGGAATTGATTTTCTGACAGAGAACTATGCCAATATGTAAAGTATTAGAGAAAAATATTTATCATTCATGATTTTGTAGTTTTACCGGTAATCAAGTTTTAGTTTTATTCTATATAAAACGTTAAAACAGGTCAAAGTAGATAATTGTGTTTCTTGAATAAACTGATGCAATTTTTTTTAGAAATTACTATGCATTGTAGGAGCATGGTCTATATCTATTTGCATATAAATTTATGTGTAGATATAATTTTAACTTTGTAACTTTATTGTTATGTCTCAAACAAATTTTGTCATAACCATACATTGATACAATTCTAATGATATTGTTTTTTCCATAGCTGTCCGTCTGTTGGTCCATCCGTCCTCATTTGGATTGTCAAACAACTGTTGGGATTTTGATCAATCTTCACTGGATTGATCAGTACCAAACCTAGTTGTGCATATCCCTAGCACTTTCTGTTTTGATGCACAAAATGGCCACCATAGCTAAAAATAGAAAAAGCTTTGTGCAGCTTCACAGATCAAACTGCTAGTAAGATTTACACCAAACCCTGGTTATGCATATCTCTGTCACATTCCCTTTTGCTGCACAAAATGGCTTCCAGAGCTAAAATAGAAAAACCTTGTTTGACTCGTATGTCTAGCTGCTGGTGGGATTTTGACCACAATTCGCAGGAGTGATCAGTCCCAACCCTTTGGTCTTTCTGCACGCAAGCATACTCTTCAAGTACAATGTAGACCTAAGCTTGTTATCAAGTTAGGATATTGCTGAATTAAGAAACAAACTTACAATTAATGATTATTATTAGACCACTTTGTTTAAGTAAATGTCCAAATATAATTAGAAATGACAGTGGATTAGTCTGATAACATGGTATGATATTAGTTATGTGATGTACCTTACATGTACATGTACTTTTGATGTACTTTTGATAGTTATAATATGCTTATTATATATACAAGTTGTACACATACAATATTGCTATGATGCACTACAAGGTATTAAGTGAATATTAGTGTGCATGAATTATATTTTCCTAAAAGCATTTAAATAAAACTTGTAAAAACTGCAGCTTCTGTAACAATCTTTTAGCTTAAAAAAATGGTTCAAGAAAATAACTTGTAAAAAATGGTAATGTAAGTATTGTTTATTTTTAAATGTTGAAAAACTGGTAAAAAATGCTGGACACAAGTTTTTTTAACAACAAGTTTTTACCAGTTTTTTAAGAACTGCTGTTTAAATGGAATCCTACAAATTAAGATGAAGGGCAAAAAATTGTAAAAAAGGCATTTATTTGAAAAAACTGCTAAATAACTGCAATATAACTACAAGTTAAATGCCTTTCCTTTTCCTAAGGGTAGATTTTAATATCGGTTTCGCTTGTTCAAATCCCTCCTCGGTCGGCAACACAACACAATCCTCAATATTACGGTTAGCGTCACCTTGACAAAACTGAATTAAATAGCTTAGTTTTAACCTATTGTCATTTACCCTTGATTCTATATTTGTCTCAAAATTACAGATGAATTGACTATAATCCGCCGGATTTCTATTAAATGTAAACAGTTTGGGTTTTGGCAGGTTGAGACTCTCCTGCACGCTAGCGGTATTTGCTTTAAGTCCTTGGAAAAATTGTGCATCACAAATAGGTCTCTGTACAAGTGGCTCAGTCTCTGTAGTAAGCTTTGTCTGTGCGATTTGATCAACGTACTCCTGCACCTTTTCCTGTGATCTTAATGTCTTTTCAGGCAACACGGATTTTGGAACGCGTTCGCTTGGGCTCGAACCAGAGTCACTTTCATCATCCAACTCGGCCCTCGCTTACTGGTCTTGAACTGATTGCAGTTCAAGTTCTCGCTGCAACTCTGCCTGCTGATTATTCAACTCCTTTTTTCTCTGCAGCTCGTTGCGTTTTCTTGTCTGATCCATCTTTAACTCTGCAAGCTGACGTCTTCCCTTCGAGGATGATCTGGAGTTTTCAGTTAATTCGCTTCCTCCATTTTACTTACGGAAGATGCCGAACTGTCCTTATTTGCAGCAATATATTCTTGGACTGGTACTCGT